>NC_050196.1:1644542-1894542 GCF_008315115.2 Sander lucioperca | reverse complement strand
TGTATCTGAAGTCTCTTTTATATAGACCTTAGTGGTCCCCTAATACTGTATCTGAAGTCTCTTTTATATAGGCCTTAGTGGTCCCCTAATACTGTATCTGAAGTCTGTTTTATATAGACCTTAGTGGTCCCCTAATACTGTATCTGTATCAGATCGGCCCATCTGAGCTTTCATTTTCTCAAAGGCAGAGCAGGATACCCAGGGCTCGGTTTACACCTATCACCATTTCTAGCCACTGGGGGACCGTAGGCAGGCTGGGGGAACTCACGTTAATGTTAAAAAACCTCATGAAGTGAAATTTTCATGCCATGGGACCTTTGCCAAACACAAGGAAATCTATAGGGCTGGATCCGAATATTTGTTTGATGGGTAGGTATTTGATTTTCAATTTTGGGATTCGAATATTCGTTTTTTATTCGAGATTCCCTGTGCTGTTTTGTAAGGGTTAAGCAGTCTGATGTGTGTAGAGATCTGTGTGGTTATACTGTAGCAGCCGGGTGTCGTTGTCAGGCGATTTGATAAAGGTAAAGATAGTAACGTTACGGCATTCACATACAGCATTCATTCAAGCACACTGCGTTGGGCGTAAAAATTTTTTTATTTCGTACAGTCCTAGAAATCTAGTCAGTAAGAATTAGCAGCAATAGCTTTTTAAGGCTAAAGAAACCAAAACCCCATTAAAGTGTGCGTCTGCTTATAGTCTTTATTTCTCTTACTATCAACAAACTCCATGAAAACAACCATGAATATGATGATCCTACTAATAAGACAGACAGGGAAGTTTGAAAGTTGTGCCTTGCTCAAAGGCAACTAATCAATCACTGCCGACAGACGGATTGCTATTTTCCCCCACTGGGTGTTGGCTAACAAACCAGCAACCTTTAGGTCTGCCTCCGAGAACATTTTTCGACTTAACCTCCCTAATCTGCTTCTCTCCTTCTCTTTCTTCCTTCCCCCTCGTCCTTCACTGCTGCCAGTGTGGTTAGCCGCCACGCTCCGCTGAGCCGCTCCTGCTCCCCCAGGAGAGAATTTTTGCATGCATATACTGCACATGAACTTTGGATAAATAAACACAGAAAGAGCTGCTAGATAATTGAGCACAAGTGAGAAACAGAGACACAGAGAGAGGGAGAGAGGGAGAGAGAGAGAGAGAGAGAGAGGTGGGCAGGCGAAACAATTTCTCCAGGGACGGCGGCAAAGAGACGGCGAGACAGGTATGATTAAAACCACAGTGATTTATAGGAAGGTGCGCCGCCCGCCGTCACGCTCACTGCGTGTATTAACGTTTTTGTTTTGCATAGAACTCATCAGGAGACATATGCCCCCCACATCCCACCCATATGCAAACACACACGCACACACACACACACACACACACACACACACACAACATAGCTGAAGCAACCGTTCTGCCTTGGTTTTACCTTGTTTATGCAGAAACCAGCTGGGATTTTGAGAGATTAAAGCGAGCATCGCAGGGCGTCAGTTGTCGTCATTGCCCCCCCCCCGGCGTAGGTGTTTGGCTGCCGTCCTACAATATGTTTCATCAACACTAAAACCTGACTGGCCTCGGACTGTTCTGCAGGAACGTACACTCATAGGAATGCAAGGTGCTGTGGGAAAACACTGCTCTCCTTTCTGCAAGAGTCAGGGACTCCCATGCATGGGCGTAGGTTTTGTTTCAACATTAATCAACACATTATACCCGGGGGGGGTCTCCTGTATTCCGGTGAAGTCAATTTATAGTCAATTTATAGTGCGCAAATGTCTTTATTTATGTAAAAGAAATTTTTAATATTATTCTCCTGTATTGTTCAAAACTTTTTATTTATTTATTTATTTTTTTTGGGGGGGGGGCATTATAACCTGGGTGGCCTCACCTTAGCAAATTTTGAGCGTCAAGTACTTCATTTCCTGCATTCTGGTGAAGTTTTCTGCAAAAATGTGTGTCTTTTCTGCATCAATTTATGGTGCAAATGTCTTTATTTATGTAAAGGAAAATTACTTTTCTCATGTATTGTTCAAAACTTGTTTATGGAGGGGGTGGGGGACACATTATAACCGGGGGGTCTGGGTGTCCTCCCCCAGAAGATTTTGAGCGTCAAACACTTCATTTCCTGCATTCTGTGAACTCTTTATGGTGCAAAATGCTTTATTTATGTAAAGGAAATGATTATTCTCCTGTATTGTTCAAAACATCATAAGCTGCAACGTTTAACTCTACATGAATCGCATCTTTATTTTTCACGCTCCCGTGGTGTTCCTTTAAGTAGACACAGTTCTTGTTTTCTGTACATGTTTTGAGCCCCCTGAATGGTTATTTTGATCTCTTTTGGGGAGTGGGTTGTCTTTCATATTTTTTTAAGGGGGACAAATCTACCTCTTGTAAATCTTGGAAGGGGGACATATATCCTGCATCCCCCCCGAAATCTACACCTATGCTCCCATGTATGTTTTATCTGTTGTACATCATCAGCGCATTAAAAGCCACTGTACACTGAATATTTTGTATTTAATTATGCATCAAAAAACCTACAAGAGGAAAAGTCCAGAAAAGTAAATGATCACGGCTCTTTTACAAACACTACAACAAAATGACAGACAGTAATACACATTGGAAGATGGAAAGGCTCAGCTGCAGCGGTATGACTGATGCTCTGTGTAGCTGCCACAGTATTTCACTTATTAGTTCATTTATAAATGCCAAAATAACACTGTATCAATATATTTCTTTAAAGATCTTAAATATATATTGGGCATCTTGTTCATTAAGGTAGCCCTCTTAGTCACTTTTTCCGAAGTTGTTGTTACTTTGCCTACGTTTTTGGTGCATTGTGACATTCCTTGGCGCTTTTTCCGACCTTTTAGGCGCTTTTTTGAAGCTTTAGGCACTTTTTTCCGATGGTTTTGACGCTTACTTCAATATTTTTGCCACTTTTTCAGACATGGTTGCCGCGCGGAACATTTTTTCCTGACTTTTTGGGGCTTTATGAGGCCCAAACTCTAAGTGACAAAGCTATATGCGACATACAATGATATAGTCAACATATTGGTCTTTTTCTCTTAAATAAAAGCATTTCCCTGCTTTAACAAGTTAAAAAGCATGTGACATACATGAAGTAGCTTAAGTCATCGCTCTACAAAAAAATAAATTAGCTTAGATTAGGAGATGCTTCAAGATGCTTTTTGGAAATCATCCTTCATTTGTATCGGTCTAAACTCATCCCTGATGTAATACATGTCATCTTCAGACAGGAGCTTCCTTTAAACGGCGGCAGGTTTGGCGTGATTCACTACTTTCCGAGATATTGATGTCCATCTCTGCAAAAAGCAGCCATGTGGATAATTAAAGTGGAAATACAGTGTATTGTCAACCACAAATCAATAAGGATGAAAATAATGGTCAATATCCAATAGTGTTCATTCCAAAAGACAGAGTCAGCTTATTGTGCAGGAAAAAAACTGAGTGAAGAGCCATCGTTTCCAATAACAACGCCGGAACACCTACACACTGGGATGTTTCGATCACTTTTGATCATCCGATAGCTGTTTCCGGTGCAAAACTCTCGCAACCCTACTGGCTATAAATTAGCAGGGGTTGTATGTGTATTACTTGTGACAAGTTGAGGCAAGTGGCTGGTCAGAGCAACAACAGCAACAGCAGAGAGGAAGAACCATCTAGTACAGGGGGGTCAAACTCAACTTCACTAAGGGCCACCCTGGAATATGAGGGCATCGGCATGCTTTTATTTAAGAGAAAAAGTCAAACATTTAAATTATTGCATGTCTCATATAGATTTCTCACTTGCAGTTGTGGGCCTCATAAAGCCCTAAAAAAGTCAGAAAAAAAGGTCCTTAGCCATCATAGGAAAAAAACGCCAGAAGAAACGACCAAATTGTCTTAAAAAAGCGCCAAAAACATTGACAAAAACGCCTGAAGCGTCGGAATAAGCATCGAAAATGTCGGAAAAGCGGCAAAAAAAAAATCAACAAAAACGTTGGAAAATAGCGCCAAAAACATCATGTAAATTGATATGCGGGCCTGATCAAGATTTGCAAGGGGTGGGACTTGGCCCGCGGGCCTCGAGTTTGACACTTGTGGTTTAGTATATCATACCTCATCATGTTGGACTGCTCTGCTCTGTTGTTATTGGCCTGTATTTAACAGTGAAACAAGGCACTTTTAGCTTTAGACCACACGTGTCAAACTCAAAGGCCCGCGGGCCAAATCTGGCCGCCCGCAAATTAGGTTCACAATAACTTTTGGCCTATCTAGTTGTGTGCCAGACCTAAAAGATGGGAAACGGTTTTCAATTCCTAAACAACCAGTGAGTTTGCATATTCAGGCCTATGAAACAGGTTGTTGTGAGTCAGCTGTTTGGTAGCCCACAAAAATATAATCAGAATGCACTGTTTTGCTTAATTTGCTGATGCCTAACCCTAACCCTTTCTTTGGGCTTTATGTGGACCAAATTGGATGTGAGAAGGCTATATAAGACTTATAGGGTCAAAAATATTTTACTTTTTCAAATTAAATAAAAGCATGTCAATAAACTGTACATGTCTGACCCTTGATGTGATTCTCATTTTCCAGTGTGGGTCTTAGTGAAGTAGAGTTTGACGCCCCTGCTTTAGGTGGACGAGTCGAGTCTGTTCATTCTCTTCGCTCGGTATATTGACTTAGAAAATTGCGGAATTAGCGGCAATACACACTGACAGGCAGAACAAGGACGGAACAGTCACATCCAGCACCCAAAAGCACACTGTACAAAACACATTTGCAGAGATAACTATGCATATGACTCTCCCTCATATATGCACATGCATGTTCCTAAGAAGTGTGCAAACATTCATATCCTGCAGAATGAAACCTAGACGCAACACAAGTGTTAATGGAGCTCTAATTGAAAACGTGTCGAGGGCCACTGATGACAGAAACTAAAGTAAAAAACCAGGAGCCTGCATGCGTTATGGCAATATCTCCATGCTGGTTAAATGATGATAAGGCTCAGGTGGCTCATATTAACCTGGGAAAATAGAGGCGGCGTATTTCTTCCCAGTTAAAGCGTCGGTGCACGCCGGCGATGGCGGCGGCGGTGGGGGTTGTAATTGAATTCCGGGCCGTCATACCTACCTCGGCTATGGGCTTCATTGAGATTAATTACTCGCCGAGACCCCACACATACGCCTCAGACAGAGATAGCAGCCGTTTTCAGCTCCAATGGTGTCCGGGACAGCCACCTCAGCAACCTGAAGAAGAGAGCGGGTGGCCAGACAAAAGAGGGAACCGCGCGGGCACTGATGCTATCGCCCCGGCGTTGTTGTGTTACGATTAATTAATTTCAAGGTGATTATACATCAGTGAGCACACTGTGCCCCCCCCCCCGACCCCTCCAGAAACAAAACGAGGGATGCAGGCGGGTTGTGGTGGCGGTGGTGGCGGTGGTGGGGTAGATAAGCAAAACAATGCTTGAGGTGATATTCAAATGTTTCCAGGACAGACTAATAATAAAGGGTAGCAATCTAAATATTCATTTAGGAGCATATGTGTGTTTAATACACCTTGTAGTGAGGCATAACGCACAATAGTATATCGCCCTGGGCGGTGTTTGCAGCTGTGACCTACAAATCCCATATCTGAACACACTGCCATGTAGACATTAGCTTTACAGTGCACAGGCAGGGAAGGGGGGGGGGGGGTAATGCAGCAGCATTACAGGGCCAATAAATGCCCATTTTACAACCCTGAGGCATTAAATAACCATAATGGATGGGAAAAGGGGACAATAGACTCGGGATCAAAACCAATGTATCAACACTGTATTTGGACAGGTGATTCATGACCCTTAAAAAATGACTTTGTAGCCCTATGATCAATCAAAAAAATGCATTTTTGTTTTGTTCTTTTGGTTTTATTTTACAGGTTAATGATTCCTCTACTTAGCGTGACAACGTTTCAACCCCTTGTCTACTACACATTTTGTTTAAATACTACTAATTTCATTTGCATGGGACATCATTTCTGCCGGGGTCATGTGTGGTGGCAACTTTATTTCCAGTGAAGGAAGAGCTATGTTACTTCCCTCCTACCTTCTGATAGCCTAGAAATCTAGACGCACCCTAGTGGCAGCAAATTTAATTTGCAGCCAGAGTCAGTCTAGCAACTCTCCGTTGGCTTGTGAGCTGGAAAAACCAAACTCTAGTCAGGCCACTCACATCGTGTATAGAGTCGGTGGGCGGGCTTATGGCTGCTGCTGCTGGGAACAGTCTTCTGGAAGACTTGGAGTTAAGCTTTTCTTTGAGAAAAGAACAAAGAACGGCACTGAAGTCATTCTTAAAAAAGGAAGATGTGTTCGGAGTTTTGCCGACCGGATACGGCAAAAGTTTAATCTATCAACTAGCTCCGCTACCTTCTTCTTTGCTCTGGTTGGTTGTAGCACTATCCTATTGCGTGCAGAGGGAATCTGAAAGACAACCATTTATCCCGCCGCTCGGATTGAGCCCTGTCAATGGTGAGTTCCCAGACCCAACATCTGGATGTGGGTCTGGCTTGTCAGGCTAACCTTCTGACCTACATCAGTCTAAATACTGTAGGACGGGACTCCCAAACTTTTGGTCTCAGGATCTTTTTCTTGCTGTCTGTTCCAAAGGTCTGGACATTCAGACAAGATAGATACTAGATAGAACTGCTCATCGTCCTGAGTTTCGCTCCAGAGGTCCAAAAAACAGGTCTGAACTCGGTTCAGGTTTGTAGCAGCGCTGTCACGCCCGCTTTCCACAGCGCAACACTTGTGTGATAAAAACAATACACACCTTTCAGCATTAAACCACACTGCAGCCAGACGCTCGCATCAGCGCACTCCCACAGGAGAGAGTGGGCTTCAATTATCACCCCACACACACACACACACACACACACACACACACACACACACGCTCGCACACACACACAGACAGACAGAGAGACACACACACAAACACACACACACACACACACGCACACACACACACACACAGACAGACAGAGAGACACACACACAAACACACACACACACACACACACACACACACACACAGACAGACAGAGAGACACACACACACAAACAGGGACACACACAGACACAGGCACGCACGCACGCACGCATGCACGCACACACACACACACACACACACACACACACACACAAAAGCATAAAGGTGTCCTGCTGACAGTAAAAGATGCATTCAAAGACATTAGCCACACACACACACACACACACACACTCACGCACTCACACACACACACACACAGCCTACTGACACCAATAAAAGCAAAAAAATATGGAGATGGACATATAGATTTGATTTTGAATCAGAGTGAACATTTCACACATTTTTCAGTTCCTATGGTAACCCCCATGGTTATTTGGACCCCCATGGCACGCATCACATGCCATGGGTGACTGCGTGTGACTGGGATACGAGTGCTCATTCACCAGTTGTCGTAAATGTTGGCATCTTGAGCCCATGTTAGCGTGGAGGGAAACAAGAGACAGAGGAAGGAAAAGAAAGGCCAATAGCTGTCTACTCTCTACTGGTTATTAGGGATGATAAACATACTGCAGCTGCTGATGGAACACAAGCAGAATGTCTATCTCTGACATCTGCAAGAGAATACAGCCTCAGACATAGAACACACAGTGCTGGGTCTGATATGGACTAAATATGTGTACTTGACACTTATTAGTTTAAAGGGTACATGTTAGGTGTCCCCTGGAAGTACTTGGACTTTGCAATTTCATGCTCTAAACCACGTGTCAAACTCGAGGCCCGCTGGCCAAATCCGGCCCCTCGTAGATTTTGATCCGGCCTGCATATCAATTTAGGTTCAAAATAAATTATGGCCCACCTACTTTTCGTTGCTTTTTCAGAAGTTTTTGTAACTTTTTTGCCTTTTTAAAAAAAAAAACATGTTTTTGGCACTTTTTTTTTTTTTTACTTTTTGGCCCTTATTGCAACCTTTTTGATGCTTTTTTTTTTAATGGTTTTGCCACTTTTTTCCAATGTTTTTGGCGCTTTTTTAAGACAATTTTGTTGCCTTTTCCCGTCATTTTTTGTGGCTTTTTTCCACCTTTTTTTTCTAAGTTTTTGTCGCTTTTTTCTAGGATGGCTAAGGACCCAACTGTAAGTGAGAAAGCTATATGAGACATGCAATAATACAGTCAACATATTTGACTTTTTCTCTTCAATATTTTACTTTTTGGAATTAAATAAAAGCATGTCAATAAACTCTACATGTCTGGCCCTTGATGTGATTCTCATTCTCCAGTGTGGCCCGTAGTCAAGTTGAGTTTGACACTCCTGTGCATCTCAACAAGGATACATATTGATTATGGGCCTATAGGTAGAAAGACAAATAAGCGAGGATTGGTTATTTCTGCTCCTCTCCTCTCCTGATCCCTAATTATTTCGCACACACACACCAACTCTGACACAAGTGAGCATAAAGGTGCATGCATCCGTATGCGCACATCTGTCCGTGCCTATACAACTCACACACAAAAAAAAAACAACCTTCATGCCTGAGGTGTCTGCACCAAAGAAGCAAAAACATGTAAACAGTAGCTCATTAGGCTCATTAGCACAACACAGGACCCAGCACATAAAAACAAAGTGCATGCAGTCATCTTCCAAAGATCACAAAAGAGGTCCACCTTGCCAGTCGATAGTCTTTGTGGTGCGTGGGCGTCCGGTTACAGATACCTCCCTACTCCGGTCCCCTCGCTGAAGAAGAAGGGGGGAAAGGGGGGGGGATCTGTTTCATAGCTAATCGACAATATTGACGAATATCATATGCTATGGGATCTTAATACTCTGAGCTGCAGTTAACTCTTTGTAAGCTCTGCGTTATGGAATCAAAGAAGGTGTTTACAATGGATTAGGCTTCATTCACGTGCATTTGTAATTTTTAATGACTTTTTCGACATACTATAATATGACTATTTTATGGTTTAATTCGACATAATACAGTATACCATGAGTTTATTCGACATAATGTACTATGACTTTTTTATGTGGGGGGTTTTCGGCATAATACAGTATACTATGAGTTTAGTCAACATACTATACTATGACTTTCTTATGACTTCTTTCGACATACAATGACTTTTGTATGGCTTTTTTCGACAGACTATGTGTCTATGGAATTTAAGGTGATACTGAATTTATTAGGATTCAAATCATTTCAAAAATCAACGTGCCTTCTTTGGAGTAAAAATAGGAATCTACTATCTTTAGGATCAAGTGTTTTGTACTAATTTGACTTAAATTAACATCTGTTCTTTAAACTCACAAACTATTGTACCAATCAATTAGGGCCGAAGAGCTTTCAACATACATACAATATTGGAGACAAAAATATGTTGTCGACGAAACATCTATTTTCCCGCCCTTAAATATCACAGTTTATTGTGTACTATATATTATGGTGTCAGAGTTGGTGTCAAACTCCTCAGATCTCCAATATCTGTATGATTTCCATTTTCAAAGATTCATATTCGGCAGCGCTGACTGCATGTTCAGTCAGTTACACGTCCTATTGTAATGTAGGGATTATAATTGTCTGGGTGGTGAAGCTATATGTGTTACCACAATGACAATAGACAGTGTCACAAAAACTGTTCTAATGGGCATACAAAAAAGGGGCTCCACTCCAAGGGGTGCATACATATTTATACCCATGTCCCCTTTCATGTGTTTCTACAAATCTTATCTTGCACATCTCCTCTCTCGGCTGCTCACTAGCTGCAAAGCTCTTTGTATTAACAAAGACCTGCACCATTCAGGCTCTATTTGGTTCCAGGGAGCCGATACCGTCTCATATCAGCGCACAATTTGACCGCGAAGAAAAAGGGGATTAGACCTGCAAAAGTGTGACCCGTTTTACATCCAACCTGCTAAATCAGTCGACTTATATTCATATCTCGCCCCGACTTCCCACTTCCTCGCACATCCCCTGCTCACTTCCCCCTCGGGGTCGGCACAGATAACCTGAGATGAAGATGAAAACGAAAGGAAAAAAATAAAAAATAAAAAGGAAAGAGGAAAGAAGCAGTCATGCAGGTCTTGTACTGTACAGTTGGTGCTTGCCCGGGCCCCCAACGCAAAGCCAGGTTCTCTGTTTTCCCTTCTAAATCAATAAGAGGAGGTCCTGTGGGTGCCCTGGCCAGCCATCTGGACTGAAATCCAGGGGCTCAGGTTGTCCCCTGGGCTCCCCCCCGCCTTCCAACCTCCGTAGACACAAGGACCTGGCTCTAAGTTAATCGTCCTGCCTTCCCCTTCCTTTCCTTTCCTCCCCCCCCCTTCATCATCCTCCTCCTTCTGTCCCTCTTCGTACACCTTCCATCTAATCTGTCCGGCTGCGACTCAAATGTCAGGCCACCTGGGAAAGGCAGCTGTTGGCCTTGCAACGGGAGCCGCCACGGTGGGCCTGGGCCTGGGCCTGGGCCGCTCCCAGCATGCGCTGCCCTGCCATGTTCCTGACATGCTACCTCCTGGAAATAAAACCGTTTCAATCAAAAAGTGGGACAAAAAAACAAACTAATTAACTAACAAATAATGGTAATTGTAATGGTCTGTCATGCTGGTTGTTTGGTTGGTTTGTCTTCTTATTTGTGTTCTCTACTGACGCCTAACTATCGGTAGCTGCAACCTTCGGTCACATGGACACATTATGTACGTCATTTCTCAAACCCGTACTGTGTTTTGGTGAAAGGGCTTATAAAGTTGTTGCTCCGTTGTTTTGGTGTGAGCTACAGAACACCCTAAACTACATTATTTTATTAGCAGGGAAGACTTTTTTAAAGGACTTTCTGACAACTGAATGCACATGTCCTGCTACTGAACGTTGATTGGTTTTTGCCATTTGCTGTTTACGTCTGTCGTTTGTCTGTTTTTATGTTGAAACAGGACTCCCTTGTAAAAGAGACTCAATGGGAATATTCCTGGTAAAAAAAAAAAATAAAAAAAAAATGAAAGTAAACTTTATCTTTACTGTTTACTTCAAATGATGCCCTGCAAGGTATCACAAGGTATCGTTCATACATTCCAGTAAGTGCATGGCAATTATCATACAAGAGGCATACTGTAGTGAAGATAATAACTGACCTTAGCTCAAGTCAATGCAACCGGTCGAGGGATCAGTCAATATGTTACATGCAAACACGTGTTTCTGAAATATCTTTTTCAAGCCAGGATTTTGGGAGCCTGGTGGAGGTGAGATGGAGAGAAGTGACTGAGACAGCTGTCAATCAAGCAAACTCCAAACACAACTCTAAAAATCATCATACCTACTGAGACTCAATTTAATGGAAAGAAACAGTGACTTGAATCATTCAGTGTTAAATGTAATAAAAATATGTTGCACGCTGATTTCTGACTTTAAGGCATGTTTTGTATTTTCTTAACTAAATGTTATCTATTAAAGGTACATTTAGCGTCTTTGATCATTTAGTTCACGTGTCAAACTCAAAGCCCGCAGGCAAAACCCGGCCCCTAGCAGATTTTGATCCGGCCCACAAATCAATGTTGGCCCACCTAGTCTCTCTAGTTCTTGTCACTTTTTCCGACACTTTAGGCACTTTTTTGAAGTTTTTAATGCTTATTTAAATGTTTTTGCCACATTTTCCGACATTTCTGAAGCTTTTTTCAACGTTTGTGGCGCTTTTTAGACAATTTTGTCACTTCTTCCGGCTATTTCCTTGCTTTTTTCAACCTTTTTTTGGTGCTTTTGACGTTTGTTTTTTTCTATGATGGCTTTTTTTCTGACGTTTATGGGGCTTCATGAGTCCCAAACTGTGAGTGAGAAAGCTATATGAGACATGCAATAATACAGTCAACATATTTGACTTTTTCTCTTTAATAAACTCTACATGTCTGACCCTGGACGTGATTCTCATTTTCCAGTCTGGCCCTTAGTCAAGTTGAGTTTGAAACAAATGTTTTCTTGACCAACTTTATAAGGCGTCTTGAGTGCAATAGGTGTGTCACAAAGAAAGCGGTCAGTGCAATGTTTCACAAATTCATAAACATAACTGTAATGGAGGTCCAGGACAGAGGTTGGGTAATTGGGGTTGTTGCCATTGGTAACGGGCTTATCCTGGATACGACAGGTACAGGTTTTTACCAATCAATGGCTTCGGGAGATATGAAAGAGAATTCTTTGTGTTGACAGAGATTAGTGGAGTCCATGCTGACACACACACACACACACACACACACACACACACAACGCATGCATGTATGTACATACATGAGCATAAAGGTGTCCGGCTGACAGTAAAAGATGCATTCACAGACATTAGCCTACATATAATTATTCAGATTCATCAGCTATCATTAGTGTCACCGTTCATCATCATCATCCTCCTGCTCATTCACAATCTGCACCACAGCAGGTTATACATCTCAAACTGAAGTACAAATTAGAGCAGGTACACAAGTCTATCATTTGCCCGTGGAGGAAGGAAGGAGGGCCAGCAAAATGAGGAGCGATTTTCATCAATACACCGCCAGATAAAGATCCATCTGGATCCACTGAAAGGAGGAGGGAGGGGAGGGGAGAGGAGGGGAGGGGGGGGGAGCTTTTGGCATCAATGCGTGGCCATTGATTGTGCGTCCCATTACCAGTATATGATCCAATCTAAAAAGGGGGGGAGAAGAGGAACGACGCTGTGAGTGAGCGAGCCCTTTTTCTCTGCTGCCCTGCCATCAAATAACGAAGACATCCCCCCCCCTCCCCCCCCCACCCTTTTTAATCACTCAGGAATGATTCGGGAAGGAATCCAAACATGAACACAGAGAGCAACGCTCGGTGAGAAAAGAGACAGAAGAAAGGAAAGAGAAAAAAAACCACACTGACTAACCCTCCCTACAAATACCCGGTCCGCTCCGTGGGGGAAATAGGAGCAGAAAGGTAGCAATCAATATTGAAACACAGAAATTAAGCATTTAAATCAGTAATTAGGGAGCAGGCCCGTTCTTTCACACCTGTACGCCGCCGAGGCTGCCAACCCCGGCGCATCTGTTTCCCTCCACCTGCCAGGCACCTGGTATCATTTCAATGGAGCTTGATTGCATTCAAACACCGAAGACTCTTTTAAGCTTCTTAGTGATCCCCCCCCCTGCATTATTTTGTATTTATTTGTATCTGTTCATTCCAATGCAGGTGCCTCGCAGTAATACTCAAGTGCGCCATACATGAGTGATTCTTTTATGCCTCAGTTCCTGCATTTGTCATTTTGGCGAAAGCAAGGGGGGGATTAGGGGTTTGGATGTGTACCTCCCTTTTTTTTTTTTTCCTCCTCTCTCCGTCTCTTTCTCTCTAACACTTTTAACAACATCCTTCCCGAATAATTTGCATACCAAATGCTTTAACCCTACGGTGGTCAGAGAGGACTGTCAAATCCCCTCTCTCTCCACTCGGCTTGCTCTGTGTGTGCATCAGACCTGTGACCGCCGACTTAGTTCCATCACAGTAGATATATAAAAAAAAGAAAGTCAAACGTGAAAGAGGTTAATACGAAATTAGCTTTTCTCCCCGTTTCTTGTTCTTTTCTCTGTCACTTCTTTTTTTTTCATATACAATATAATTATTCACAGGGACAAACATATTTGTGACTTCCAGCAGTAGCCTCTGTATTCTTCACTTTTGGCAACTTTCAACACTGACCATCTCAGAGTCCAAGCCTATTCAATTGCTGTGCTGACTGTGAGTCTCTAAAACCTAAGTATTAACCCAAATTTGGATCTCTAACCATAGCAGCAATGGCAACATTATTTGGTCATTGTCATTGTCAAAAAAGGAAAGAGGAACAAGTTGCAAAGACTACCATCTAATGCAGATACCAGTACAGTGCACTGGCCTGCAGACAGAAGGATGCAACAGTTCTGATTAAGAAGGGTTATGAAAATATATATATATATATATATATATATATCAATCACAGTTTGTGAGAGCAATGTTGCACTATGTAGCCTGGTTGTGTAATAATGTACAAAACAATGTGGGCTGCACCCAAATCAAATTTGGCTGTTCAACACGTATATATATATGACTATTCATTCCATTTTTTAAATCTCAATAAAGACCATCAAGCAACGCTTTATTGAACTGCTAGATTTCTGAACAGAGTTCAGCAGGACATTGAGGGCGACAGCGATGTTCACATAATATAGTCGTCAACAAGCCAAATTAATAATACGTACCAACTACGCTCGGATCAGGGCTTACTGGCTGTTACCCGTACATAGTCTCACATAGCCAGACCAAAATGATTTCCTGTCATTGGTTTTAAACTCAACGAGCAGTTTGTCGTATTTCAGCAGAACACTGAAAGCAGCAGAAACTGAGTACAATTTAACATCTGTTTATACATCGCAAGTAATATGGTTATCGCAATATACAACGTTATCGCATGTGGCATATATTCCTCATATTGTGCAGCCCTACTTCAGGTAATGGTATTGCATCCCAAAAATGGATGCAAAGCGTAACAAATTAGCCTTTCATTTGTACAGTAATTTCATTTGGATTTCAAGGCTTGAAATGAACTCTGGCCACCTGAGTCACCCCTGACCCCCCCCCCTCAAAGCACAGAAAATATCAGATGAAACTTGGCCGCCGGCTGCACCATGTGCAAGTGTTGCAAATTTCCAGAATTCCCTCACTTTTCTTCCCCCCTCCCGCCCCCCTGGAAACTAATGGGATCATTCTGATTCGGTTACGGAGATTCAACAGTTAGAGAGCCACCATCTGGGTTTCTGTTAACCTGAGTCAGATGTGAGCCTGTCGCTACTGCAAGGTAGAGCAGCTTGGTTAATGATTCTTAATCTTTTCTTTAATTAAATTGTGCAGCCAACCTGAAAAATCTATCTTAATGCAAATGAGGAACTCCTTTTTTGGCATTTGCTTACCGTAATGCACTAATAAGGTTAATTTAATAAAAATCTGTTCCAGTTTTTAGAGATAATTGTGTGTTTTCTTGATGTATTTCGTACAGAGCGGGAGGAGAAAAAAAAAATGTTTGTTTGTGGAAATTGCTAAGGGAGGGTGAAGGGGCTCACAGGATGAGCCAGGGAAGAGAGACCTGCCGTGGATAATAGTATTTGTGTGAACTGAAAATCTATTTTTGCGCCGCAGCAGTGTGCCACTTCAATCCACAGTGACAGTTCTTGTCACAGAATAAAAAATTTAAAAAAAAAGTAAATGTGTGTTTGCTATAAAGGTCTAAGGTCAGGGTGTAAAACTGTTTACTGAAAAGAACAAGGGAAGGTTTTATTTTCCAAAAGGGACAACTTGCGATCACAGATACAGAACCAGCAAAAGCGGTAGCTCAACTTTCCAAAACATAGCATCATAAATGTTTGTAACAACCCAGTCTCACGGCAGTTCGTGAAGTAGTCACTGCATTTGATATTTAACCCTAACCCTAACCCAATAGGTCCTGTACGATAGATAATCAGATTAGATAATAAAGTACAAAGCTGCTCCACACAATTGACATTACGCTCAGATAGTTATCATAGCTAAGAGTTAAGCTAAGCGCCAAGGGGGGTATTTATTGCCTATAGATTCTGCAATATCAATGAAGGGTTGCCAAGTTTTGCAAAATATGTCAACAACGCAATGCATATGTGAGTTTTTTCCAGTTTACGTGCTGCTCTTTGATCAACATAGTGAACATGGGAAGTTATGCCGGTTTCCAGTTCAATAGAATGTATCTGCACACTAGAAGGGGTATGAGTCTTGCTACTGAGAGAAGGGGTCCTGTAAGAGGACTGTCCGGTATTCTGAATATAGCCAACACTGGATCGTCGTTTCACCGCGTCGCGTGTCCCAGAACATATGTTCACGAGATGTTGTCATGCTTTTTATTCATTGGTTTTTATATTGTGCAGAGCGTCAGATAAATAGAAAAAGAAAAGGAAGAGGTACTTTTTTAATAATCCCCAAGGGGACATTTTCTCATATCAGTGGTGGAATGTAACTAAGTACATTTACTTCAGTACTGTACTTAAGTCCAAATGTTGAGGTACTTGTAGTCTTTTCTTTTCATGCTACTTCTACTCCACTACATTTCAGAGAGAAATATTGTACTTTTTACTCCACTACATTCATCTGTTACAGCTTTAGTTACTAGTTATTTTACACATTAAGATTTCTGCACACAAAACACATGTAGTATATAAAATCTGATGTTTTATTCTAAAGTAAACTAGCCAACAATATAACGGCTACAAGTCCAGCTGAGATGATTAGACCATTAAACACACAACTGGTTGGATCCTTTACACTTTCTAACATGGGAGGAGAGTTCTTTACTTTTAATACTTTAACTACATTTTCCTGATGATACTTACAGACTTTTACTGAAGTAACATGTTCAACGCAGGACTTTTCCTTGTAACAGAGGATTTTTTTACAGTGTGGTATTAGTACTTTTACTAAAGTAAAATATCTGAATACTTCTTCCACCGCTGACTCATATACTATATATGTGTGAGGCACTACTAACTCAGTTTGGGATGTTGTGTATCGTCCAAACATTATTCAGAAATCAGGAAACTAAAATAGTAAAAAAAATAAGTAAGGTAGTAAACTGGAACCGACCTGGTGTTGTTTTATGACTATCTATGAAAGCTCAAGTTAATTTGAAAAACACACGTTTTAATGAAATATTCAGAGACATTCACCTCATGCTTCTGAATGTGTTCAATTATTTATATTTACAGCACAACTGATGTCTGGTACCTGCAGCACGAAGGAGCCCCCTCTGGCTCTATGGTTTTAAATTAACACTCCCCACAACTCTTCCTAAATACGCTGGAAATAACATGTACACAAACGTTTGGCGCAGATTAATGCTTTCATGTATGGTGATAGAGCAGTGTTAGAACCCCGCCAATAATCAAAACTGGCCAGTGCAACCCCCCCGAATATCTTATTATAATGATGAATGAAAAATATGAACTGTTAAAACATGAGAAGCTTTCTCGATTCAATGCAATTGGCAAGCAAAGAAAAGCCTTTCGTCTGACGTGTTGCAGAAAAATTTACCAGAATGTAGGAAATTAAGTGTTTGATGCCCCAAATTTCCTGGACCCCTACCACTTTCCTGGTTAAGTTCTACATTTCACACACTCTCACACTCTTTACTTTTGCAGATTGTTGGAATATTGGACCCCAAGTCATGTATATGCCTGGATAATTATTCACAAGAATAACAAAATAAAGTCATTAATTGACCCATAAATTGATGCAAAATGCATTACCAAAAGCTGCTTTTTAATTCTTAACAATGTTTAAGGTGGACTTTCCTTACAGCAAGCATACAGCCAACCTATCTTTCTACTCTTCTCAAATGTGTTTCGCTTTCATTTACATTGAAAAGACAAAATAGCACAGAAACATCACACTGTCCCACTGCATATAGTCTGTGAAGTTCGAGTTTGCATCAGGCTCAGGAAAAAAAGTCATTAATTAGATTACATTAGCTGCAAAGGCTTATGGGGGGATTAATGTCGAGAAACGTGTGCACTCAAAAGCAAAAGATAGTGTACCTGGGTGTGCTTCAAACCTGATTAGCTCTGGCGGCGGTGAGATACGAGGGGGTTTGACGGCTCACGTCTTGTTGTCTACCTGGCACTTTGCGAGTAATCCCTCCATTGTGGTTGTGGGAGGAAAGGTAGATTTAGACATCGGTGTGTATTTCTCAGCTGTCTGCCGAATAACACACACTTGCTGTCTCTTTTTATTTCCCTTTTTTTCCATTTCTTTCCTCCTGTCTAGTACATCTGCTCTGTGCATGTGAGGCCTGCCCCCCTTCTGCTGCTCCTGGCAGCAGCTTATCCAGGAGGTGTGTGTTAAGTGTGCACGCCACAGTCAAGGTGTGTGTGTGACACATTTCCAAAGCCAGTTGTAATAGGTGAATCACTGCAGCGTATCCCCAGCATCCTCCCTGGTGGCGGCCCAGCGCTGGCAACGGCGGCAGGAGGCTCGTGTCAAGAAACGGGAAGCTGGAGTAGAGCGTGTCAGAGGCTCCCTCGTCATCGGCGGCGTTGTCCGGGGCGACAGCTCTCCAGGCGGATGGAAGAAGACATCCGTCAACGTCTCCTTGGCGCGTGATTCCTGTGCTGCTGGGAATAAAGATGGCACTGCGAGGCGAGGGGGTACATTCTCAAGTCAAATAAAGAAATCTCCGGTAGAGGTAAAAGAAAAAGGGACGGGAGAGGGCTCTGGGCTAAGGGGAATTAGAGCAAGAATAAAGAGCAGCAATTCCCCTTTCTTTGCTCAGTGAAAAAAGTAAAAATATTATCACACCACGCGTCATAAAGTGCAATGCAGCCAATAACTTGACGGCCCCCGATGTCAGACAGGCTCACTAACAAGTCTGACAATTGAAAGTCAAGGTGAGCCTTCTGGGAGATGGAGGGGGGGGGGAAGCAAAGGGCCTGTTGGCTAAGTGTGCTCACTACCACCTGCCACACACACACACACACACACACACACACACACACACACACACACCTCCTCCGCCTTTAACAGTGAATAAAATTGACTCGCTTACAGTGTGGAAAGCAAAGGTGCGGAAGCCGGTAGCATCACCTACGCCGAGGCATGCTGATCACACCTTCGCTTAATGAGCTCCTTAGAAGGTCTAAAATAACATACACCCCGTCTCCTTCTCCCTCTTTTTCCTCACCCAATTCTGCGGTACCCCCCGGTGTCTTGTCAGGTGGAGCCTCACTCATTTGCAGCTCCGGCTGTCATCCACGGGGGGAGTCGGTAAGGTGGAGTGAAGGTGGTGTTGGAGCTGACACAGAAAAGTTTAGATTCTGAAGGAGGAATGACGGCAGTGCATCAGGCTCCATGGAACAAATTTAGGAAACAGCAAAAAATAAATAACAATACAACACACAATTCAATAACAGCTCAATGCTACCTATCCCATTTGTGTACACTATGTAACCATCTGTGCAATATTCCTTTGCAGTTCATTGCATTCAAAGTTGCACCTGTCAAAGATTTTGAAGCTTATCGATGTAGTCTCGCATTGCCAGACTTATCTCCACAGCGCTGCTGAGTAAGGTCTGGCTACACCACAGATGCATTCTGGGATAGGAGATAAAAATGCTCCGGGTTGTTTGCATTTCTTTAAACCAATCCCAATGGTCTTGGGCTAAGCTCCGGACGCAGCGACGGTGGCTCTGCTAAATAGTCTCAGGAAGGAACTTGTTTTGGAACATTTGCACCCCGCAAAAGAAAATGCCTCATACAATATGTATTTTGTCCATACCAAATCCCCGCCAATCGGTCCCAAAACCTTCCAGTTAGAGAGGAAATGCCGTAAACATATTCTTTGTGAATCTTTACAATCATTCCCCGGAAGAACAAAACAGGCCTGCCTTGTTGAAACAACCAAATTTTCTTCAAAACTTGACATTTCCAGCGTGTAGCTCGCAAGT
The DNA here is from genome assembly GCF_008315115.2 of Sander lucioperca. Taxonomy (NCBI): domain Eukaryota; kingdom Metazoa; phylum Chordata; class Actinopteri; order Perciformes; family Percidae; genus Sander; species Sander lucioperca. The sequence goes on along the minus strand of NC_050196.1, from coordinate 1,875,039 downwards.
TTGTTGTCATTTCCCGAGAGGGTGGAGTTAGACCGAGATTAAACTGGAAATTAATTGTCGTCTTTTTCTACCATATAAAGTTCGGCACTAAAAGTACTTGCATAACTAATTCAAATTTAAAAGACAATAAAGTTGAACTGAAAACGCTCGACGTGATTTGATATGTTGTATTTGTTGCATTATCAACATGTGTCCTGTATTTACAATCAGATCTACTGCAAACGTTTGTCTGCTTAACATCAGAGTGAATCATAGAAGCGTTTGAGTTCATAAGGTACTATAGGAGCAACCTTATCACAACTGGGCCCATATTTGTAGATTAAAGTCAGATGAGATGAGGCAGCTATCTCCTGAGAAACCAATCCATGGGTGAGGAATGGAATTAGCTAAGACTACAACGGCAGGCATAATGTATACAAACACATACACCAAAATACATTTGGGTACAACACATAATTCACAGTCAGTCTATAATTAATCCAGGAATACCTGCTCCCAACACGTGTAATCTTTTTAGGCTTATATTGGGGGGAAAGCGCTGTCGTGGCTATGACAGGTGTTCCTGCATTAGCATCTATTAAAAACAGATTATGCTGCAGTTGCTCTCATTTTGGCGGCTGTCGTGGAGGAAAATGCTGTTGTTGGCGGTGTAGCAGTTGCACAACAGATATGCGCCCCAATCGGAGGACTGCCCTGCAAACCGCCTCTGTAATCACGGACGGCTATTATCTGGCTGTTTTTTAAAACCCTTTATTTATCCGAGGACGGTGTGCTGAGCACGCACTTCCTGCTGCAGCCGAGTCCTGCTCTGCATTCAGACAATTACACATCCTATCTAGACTTAAAAAGCTGCCCGGTGCAATGGGCCTTTTTATGTTGGACGCTGAGCCTTAGCAGGTGCTATAACAGTTATAGTAATACTCCATCACATACACTGTTAGCGTATGTGCATTCTTAGTTATTTTGTGGTAAAGTTCTACATTTCACACACTCTCACACTCTTTAGGTTTGCAGATTGTTGAACATTGGACCCCACGTCCTGTATATGCCTGGTTAATTATTCACAAGAAGACCAAAATAAAATCATTAATTGACACTTAAGAATGCAAAATGCATTACCAATAGCTGCTTTTTAAGTATTAACAATGTTTAAGGTGGAGTTTCCTTTCAGCAAGCATACTGCCAACTTATATTTCTACTCTTCTCAAATATGTTTCGCTTTCATTGACATTGAGAAAACGAAATAGCACAGAAACATCACACTTCCTCCAGTGTCAGTGCATTACATCCCTGACACCAACACTAACTGCAAATGATTCTAATGTTTCTGAATAACAGATCAAAAAAATAATGTTCTACTAATTTCACGCCCACTCTGTCACCTGTATACATATATATAAATAAAAGTATGGTTTAGAGTCAAATCATTGAAATGCTGAAATGAACTGCCTACAAAAGACCAAACCACATGAATCCTGATCAGCCCTCTACCCCCCCACCTCTTCCTCCAGCTGCAGTAATGTCTGGCAGGTCACACATGCACACTGGCAAAGAGGAAGTGCTAACGTTCAGTCACAGATGCGAGTCTATATAATGAGGCCCAGTAAGAAGACGCCATAATATCCTTGCTAATAAGGTATAATCGTCTCATTGTAATCAAGTTACGTGCAATTTATGAGGGTTAGGGAATGGGCCTTTTGACTCGTGATGCTTTTTTCCCTCCGGATGCGGGTCTGCAGGGCTGAGAAGTGAGCATTGTTAAATGGTTGAGGGAGGACACATATACCACACATGCATGTTTTGAGTGTATGACTGTGTGTGTTGAAGTTCCCCATCAGGAAAAAAAAACAGTAAGAAATGTAAAATCCTAAACTGTCTTTTGCACTCTGTGAACTTCATGGTAAATCTCAGTACGTTTGTTTTATACAAAGACAGTTGGGGAAATATATAAGGATGCACAGATACCGATGCCAGTATCAGTCCGATGCCGTGCGCATGTACTCATACTTGTAATCATAAAATGACTCCGATACTACCACACCCGATACCACCTCGTAGCAATGTGACATTAACTTCTAAGCAGGTATAGGCGGCGGAAGCGGAGCAATGGCAGCCGTTGGTAGAGGCTTTTACCCAAAACGTGACTGCATTTGACAACCAGCCATTGTCAGTCGTCAATAATACTGGGTTTCAACGTCTTCTCAGTGTACTGGAGCCGAGGTATGAGATTCCCAGCTGAAACCGTGTTTCTGAAGCTGCATGACTTTGTGAAAAAGCACATCAGCAGCCTGTTGCCCGTAAGCTTTACCACTGATATTTGGAGTAGTAGTGTCAGCGCACTGTCTCTCGTCAGCTTAACAGGCACAAACATTAAGAAAGCTATATTTCAATCTGCTCTACACAGCGCTGTTTTAACAACCAAAGGGATACTCTGCATATAGCAATTTTATTTTACAAGCAAGCTAAAACAAAAGCTCTCAGTTTGTAGTCACTTGTCTTTCATTTTGGACAAAATCTTAGCTGCTGGCATAAAATAAGCCATCCTCTCTGCTGGAGCGGTAAATCCACATGGCTACTTAACATGCACGCGAATGACGTCTTCGGACTTTGCGTTCTTCGTTCTTTCTAAACTTCACTCAGTATTTAGATATCAGGAATGATATGATTTATTTTATTGACCCTAGCTCAGGGAAATGTCCAGACCATGGGCCCTACGCTTTGAATACAGAACAACTAAAGGCATGGTACTTATACTGCTTTGGTCCAATTTGACAACAATATCAGAGCAGGCCAAAATGATCTGTGTGTCTGAAAACACCCTCAGACCCCAGAAGCATTATAAAGTACTTGTATCGGTACTCGGTATTGGCGAGTACCCAAATGTAAGTACTTGTACTTGTAGTTACATATCGGTATCGGTGCATCCCTAGAAATGGGGTTGTCTTTACATTACTCGATTATTGTGTTATAATTTTTCTTTACAACACATAAACAAATCTGCTCCTGCATTGTGGCCATCTCCAGAGCATGTATGACAACTGTGAGTTCCCCTTCCAATACACCAACATATAATCAGCAGAAGCGTATTTAAAACAAAAGTTGCTTGTGCCACCTTGGAAGACCAAAGTAAAGTAGCTCAACTCTTTGTACCAAATGTGTTTTCCATGTACGCAGCTATCCTCGTACCACAGTAATTGCATTTCTGAGCCACACACCCACCCATCGGTGATTTGACACCGTCTGTTTGATGCACCGTGTGTGTGTGTGTGTGTGTGTGTGTGTGTGTGTGCGTGCGTCTATGCACATAAATGTGTGTTTGTGGCGCCTGGAACACATTACTGTCGGTAAGCCAAACCTGCCTGCGATTGTACTAATAAAGGCCATGTTCCTTCGACTCAGCCCCGACGGTAGACAGCACCAATTACATAAAACGACTGGAACGCGAAGGGGTCGTCTACCGCAGCCTCACTGACACCCGCTTTGAACTTCCCCTGACTTCAAAAGGTATTCGCTTAGTGATTACAGAGTAACAGACTTGGAAGAGAAAAAAAAAGAGAAGGAAACGAGAAAGTGTTTCCTTCAAATCACCTATATCCAAACATTGACATTTTGATGCCTTTGCAACATGCGCAATTGCCTGAAAACCTGCAGATACAGGATGACAACAACAAAGTGGGCGTATTATGAAAGTCGATTAAAAAGCCTTTGTGTTGAACCGCAGATGTCGTATAATAGACAAGGTTAACCTCACAAAAAACCCAATATTCAAACGGACAATTTGTACACGTGTAAATTAGAAGCTACTGTATGTTTTCTCTGACGGAGGAGCTGTGGATCAGGAGAGCCTTGCACAAAAAGGGAGTTGGCAGTCTGGTGGAGTCTGAGTGGGTGAGCGCCATGCTGAGACAGCCCATCAATCAGCCCTTCGAACACCTTTCCCCCCCCACTTCCTGTAAGTGCTCTGCGATCCACAGCGACCGCCAGGAGTCTGCAGGAAGCCACCGGGTGAGGATTCAGCAAACCTATTTTTTCCTTTTAATTTGAGCAATTGCTGCAAGTATTGATTGAGCGAAAGCACAATGCAGTTGCAGGAGAGGTGGAGAGAGGAGCGCTGAGGGGGGAGGGCCCGGGCGCCGTTAATGTAGCTCCGACAGGGGAATCAAACGCTCCCTCTTGTTTTAAGCGCTCCTCCACCCCGGCTGCAGAAGGCAACGGTGCCGGGGCAGGTCGATAGTGCTGATTAAACGGCGCATATCCCAGTCATCAATATTGTACACACTCTATTTGTAGGACACCAATGTTCAAGTCACACTGCTGAGTGAAGTAGATAGATACAGCAGAAATACAGACAGTGTAGAGCAGCTGTGGAGGGGCCTGAGAGTACCCGTGATCCCATCGCAAAGAGGCGGAAGAGACGCACTCAGGAAGTCAGTAAATAATCCTCAATCTCCTCATTAATGTTGATCCTCACTCAGTATCCATCCAATCAGATGGAATAAACTGTGACATGACTGGAACTAGGATCATCTGATTCTTTGGCTCTTAATTGACGCCATCACTAACTATATCTGTACAGGCTGTTCTCATGAAAAGCTATACGTACAAAAAGCTAATGTACTGCACTGTAATTCGTAAGCATTCCATGTAATTTTTTGCTGTATGCACCACAGTGATTGCTGCTGTATAGGAATGCTTTGAACCACGTAGGTAGGAGGTTGGGGTGGATGGGTGGGTCATAAAACACAGAGCTTTCAAGCCGCGGAGCGGAGTTCGCTTCCCGGGGAAAATCAAAAGACTTTCACCCAGGAAACATGTGTTCCTTGGGAGTGTTTTGACCCAAACCACGATCTTTTTCCTAAACATAATTAGTCGTTTTAGTGTTTAAACTTAACTCTTGTCGCCCCATGACGCTCACTTTTTGTCGCCTAAACGTAACGGTAATGTCCGTCGAAATGACCGGCAGCGAGTATCGAGTAAACTCGACTACCAACTGCCGCTGATACGGCGACGAACAGCTGGCAGTCGCCTATTTTCATAAGATATCATATGTATCGGTGTGCATAAATCTTCGTACGATATCCACGAACCCATTCATGAGAATGCACTGACCTGGGTAGATCTGAGTGAGTGTAGATCTACTGTACATTTCATATCCTTAGTATTACTTAAATGTACATGCTGTTGGTTTGATTCCCAGAGACAATGTTTGAGTTTATCCACCAGAGTAGGCAATACTGAAGGGTCGTAAGTTAGATGCATGTACATCTGGTGCTGACACAGGATCTTTATTTGAATATATATCTGGATTAGAAAAACTTAATGCAGCTGTAAAACACACAGAATAAATGCATGTCCACAACTAGGTGCCAGCTCGGGGGTAAAATCAGACACAATTACCAAACCCAGATAATGTCACAAGCCTTAACTAATAATTCACAACAAGCATAGGAACAGTATAGAAAGTGCTTTTCAATCTGAGTACTTACAGTTCAGCAGACATATTTCAAATATGATGAATTTATGACGGTGTCTACGATGTGTAACAGTAAAAGATGAATCTGCAGTTGTAGAAGGCACTGCTACACTTCAGCAATCCACAAATACAACCCTAGCCCCTGCCACACACAAACACACACACAAACACATACAAGTGTTGGACAGTCGATAGCACTACCGCATGATAATCGATTGCCATTTGTAACAGCAGGGTAGGCAGAGGGGTCCGATCAGTGCAAATTATTGTCACCGCATGCTGACGTGCTGTGCAGTCAGCCGGCCAGCATAGCGGAGCAAGATAAATGACAAAAGAGTCGCGGGAGCAAGATAGCAGTTAGTCATACCTGGTAGTGCAGGGGACTCAACATGGGGGCGCGCATCAATACAACAGGGGAGGGCAGAGGGGTGAGAGGGGAGGGGGAGACGAGGAGGAGGAGGGTTAGAACCAGGGACAAATTAAAATACAGTAAACGGCAGATTTCATGACAGATAAAGCATGATATGCATACATTCTTGGACAGGAAATACTGTACATTTGTTACACCTGTTGACAGGGTGCTATTAACATGTGCACTCATTCATTTCTAGTGCTGATGGATTTATGAATCGCACTCGGTTCCCTCCTGCGTTGCACTTATTGCTCTTCCCTGCTAACGTCTGGGACTCTATGCCACAGATTTATTTGTGTTACTTTGGAGCAGCGTTAATTCCAATACCTCAACGAAGAAGAAACGTACGACACAATCAAAACCAAAGCAAAGTGCAACAATTGCTGTGCGGCACAGCGACGAAGCCAACTCAAGAAGTCAGCAGTGTTGCATCAAGCAGCTTCATTGATTTCAAAACGGGGGGAATGGAAGGCTCTCATTGATTGGAGATGCTCAGGGTCTTATTAAACAACTGCGACTGTCCCTAAAGCAAATGTCGGGGACAACTTACCTAACATCTGACTAGACTCCATTGATTTTTTTTTTCTTCTTCCTAGGTTGTGTTTGCATGTCCCCCACACCGCTCGCTGATGCCTCGGCAGCTTCAGTGCAGAGCGGTGGCGGCACAGCAGCTGTAATTTGTGATAGCCGATCAGACGTTCTTCCGGGTCAATACTGTATCTTGTGTGGAAGCTGGCTAATAGGAATAAACATTTCACCTTTGTCTAAACAATTGAGTCATGCAAATTCCCCTTGGGGCTGCAGGGTCAATGGGTGATACAGTCGGGTAACAGAGCTCCTATTTTAACTGGCTCCCATACAGAAAAGACCATTACAAATCAATGGGAAGTCATTTTACAGGCCAGGCGGTGTCAGACGAGGTAACGCAGGTGCATCTTTAATTGTTGCAGTTGGAATAGTCCTAAACAAGAGTCGCAGAAATCTATGAGGTGTGTGTTCCATCTGCTCCATGATGTGTATGCTACAGTAGAAGGTAATGGAAAAGTGAAGTCGTGACAGAGAAAACTGGTGCCTGTGAAAATAATGTACTTTCAAGTTTGAGGAAACTTTTTTTTTTTTTTTATTTAGATCATTTTCATATGTAAAGCAATTTATTCCCTGAAACTGCTGCAAACCTACTTATTGGTTTATGTTCTTGAGGTACAAGTAAAGCAATTACAGCTCAATTTAGTCATTTATAAGAGCACTTTAAGGTTCCCTGGATTACTGAATGGCTTTGGCATTATTTCTTTTAAACTGAGATTGTGTGTTTGAGGTATTTTAACTATCCCTTTCTGTTTAGAGTGAATTGCAACGAGTGCAGACATCACACATATTACAAGCGGACAAGTGCAGTGGACAGGGATTACTGCTCAGCCTGATGACAGAAAACTTCATTCAGCAGTTATCAGTTGTATTATTAGTACAAGGATGCCTCATAGAGAAAAATTACCATTTGGCAAAACATCGGACTTTAACACGGGACACCCTAGTCTTTTTCTAATTTCCACAACTAGGTGCCAGCTCGGGGGTAAAATCAGACACAATTACCAAACCCAGATTAGGTCACAAGCATTGCATAACCTACAAACACACACTAACAATTCACAACAAGCATTGGAACAGCATAGGAAGTGTTTTTTTAATCTTAGTATTAACAGTTCAGCAGACATATTTCAAATGTGATGAATTTATGATGGTGTCTACGATGTGTAACAGCAAATGATGAATCTGCAGTTGCAGAAGGCACTGCTACACTTCAGCAATCCACAAACACAACCCTAGCCCCTGCCACACACACACACAAACAAGTGTTGGACAGTCGATAGCACTACCGCATGATAATCGATTGCCATTTGTAATAGCAGGGTAGGCAGAGGGGTCCGATGATTTGGCAAAACATTGGACTTTAACACGGGACACCTCTGTCCTTTTCTCATTTCCAACCGCGAGTCAACATTGATTCTTTTAAAACCATGACGATGACTGTCCTATAACTTTAACCAAGGTTAATTATTTTAATCATGACACCAAAGGTCCCCTAACCTAAAACAAAGTTGTCATTGAAATAATAAATAAATAGTAAACAATGTTTACCTGTGATAGTGGCATCTGATCAGAAGACTCTTGTATGTGACTTTCTACAGGGGGTCTTGTTAGCTTTGTATTCCCACCCAAACATCTACCGACAAAATCTCTATGAAGCGGACAGGGGTAAGAAACTTTGTGTAATGAAGCAAAATGTTGCCAGTGAATGTATAACGGGCAGCATTGCATAACCTCCAAAACATATGCGCTGGTGCAAATCAGTTGCATTATGTATTTACTTGCACGCCTCCCTGACAGCTGATAAAATTACACCTTTGCCTGAGTGACTCTTTGGATACATTGCTCAAGGGCATGTCATTTCGAAGGGAAAGGAGATCAGTTTACTGTACAAAGTTTCTTAGACTGGAATTTAAACAAGCAATTTAATGTCCTTTAGGACACTTTAAGGAAAGTCCAGACCGAAGCATATAATTAGAACCAGGCCCTATCTGTGTGTCAACCTCCCAATTTTACATTTTCTTTGATTATCCCAAACATGTAGCAACCACAGAACTTCTCCCAGAGTGTGAGCGATGCAGAGAAAGCGGGCTGGAAACGAAACAAGCCAGCTCTACTGAAGGAGCACATTTCATCTGAGGGCCAAAGAGTCAGCGGAGAGTGAAATGACTGTTTGACTCTATTCCATCCTTCTCTCTTAAGTCACACAAAGCACAGCGACTCCCAGCCAACTGTGAGGTATTGTATAATCGCCATGTAGCTCTTAAGAGGCCAGGGAAGGAAATCATTGTGGAAGGAAGTGCAGAGAGTTAGTGTACGTTCAGGGGCACAGTGGGAGTCAAATTGAGTAGGGTTGGACTGTAGAGCTGTCGGTTTAAAGTCTCATGTCTTTATAAGACACTGTTAACAAACCAGTTTGTTACAAAGAGTTCTAAAAGAGCAGCAGGTTATTATGAAGGTAGAAACTGTGACTAAACAATGCTTAATTTACTTTTTTTTCTAATAAATCAGTTATGTAAAACATTACATTAGTGCCGATTTGTACTTTAACAGGCTTTGCAGAAACATTTAGATGATTAAGGCGTACATATATTCTCCACTGAAACCCTGATTACTACATTCTTAGGGAGATCCATAACCCTTCAAGGGTGAACAAGTAAAGATTGAAAAGAAACGCTTGACAGGAAGTAAATGAGTTTGACATGTGAGGGAAGGTGTGTCGAAGCACATTGAGACAACTGTACGTCTCAGTTAATGAGTTGTGTACTGTATTCACAATTTTAACGCAAGCATTCGACAGTCAAGATGGTCTATAAAGTTTACAGCACATGCTCAAAAACCTTGATGATTACCAAATGACATTTAAGAGCTTTCTAGATGATGGTTTATCCCATCGAACAAGCATGAGAGTTTGTTACATTTTAGGTTTCTCGAACCTGCTTCAAACAAGCTGCGGAGCAGCAATCCTGAGATTCCTGAGGGAAGGATAAGCACATCCAGGGTCCAAACTAGATGAATGATAGCCAGAAAGATTCTTTTAAAGTGCTGATATTATGCTCATTTTCAGGTTCATAATTGTATTTAGAGGTTGTACCAGAATAGGTTTATGTGGTTTAATTTTCAGAAAACACCATATATTTGTTGTACTGCACATTGCTGCAGCTCCTCTTTTCACCCTGTGTGTTGAGCTCTCTGTTTTAGCTACAGAGTGAGGCATCTCCCTTCTGTTCCATCTTTGTTGGGAGTCGCACATGCTCAGTAAGTACTGATACCTACAGTAGTCAGTTGCAGAGTATGAGGGAGTGCCACGCTAGCAGCTAGGCGAGCATTATAACGTGTGTTCCAAAGTGACCACGTTTGTCTCTGAAGTAAAGGCTGGACTACAATAGAGCTGTTTGGAGCAGTTTGTGAACAGTGTTTTCTGTTGGAGATGGTAAGTCCCTTTGGGGGGACTTTGGGCTTTTTTACTTTGTAAGCCTATAACATGCACACAAAGATATATAACACAATAAAGGAAAGCGAAAAAGTCAAAAAGCATAATATGAGCTCTTTAAGAGGATGGAGGAATGAAGGGGTGCTGCCAATTTAAGAGTGGGTTTGGGAGATGGCTAGGGTGGCGGCATTTGAAAAGATGTCATATAAACGGTTTGCCAGATTGGATGTCTAGACGGGAAAATGGGGAAGGTACTTGAGAAGCTTTGTGCTGGGGAGAGACGTGTATGATGGGTTTACGGTGTTTATGGTCTTGAATATTGTAGTTACTGAGTCATCTTTTCTTGATTTTTGTCTGGGTGGGGGGGTAGTCTCGCATTGCCAGACTTGGCTAGTCCACATAGCATTCTGGGATGGGAGAAAGACGTTCTCTGGTTTTTTGGCATTTCTTTAAACCAATCACAGTTGTCTGTCTGCCACTGCAAAACAGTCTCAGGAAGGAACTTGTTTTGGTGGAACATGTGTACGTTCAAAAGTAGTTTTAGTCGTGCAACAGAAAACTCAGATTGGACAGATAGTCTAGCTAGCTGTCTGGATTTACCCTGCAGAGATCTGAGGAGCAGTTAACCATAGTCCTCATAAATCCACCGGAGGTTAGAACGCCAACACAAAGAAAGAGGAAGGGGACGGACATCCGGCCGAAAATAAGGGACATCCAGCGGAATTTCCGGCAGCAACAGAGCAATCCCGGAAATGAAACGGCGTCGATATAGACTAGGTGGGGGCGGGTGCTGAACGAGGGTGTTAATGTTGAAAAGTGTATGTTCTGTTAAAAATAATTAAAAAAAATATAATCTCAAAAAAGAAACAAGCTGAGAGGCAATCGGCGCTCCCTCATTAAGTCGGGACTCATCTATCTTCAGCTGAAAAAGGTCACACAAACGTTTTACAACCTGGACAATTAAAGTTCATCTCCTTCCCTGGTCGACCACCTGTATCAAAGCCGCTATTAGCCTCGACACTTACAGCGTCAGGTCATTCTGTGGCGGAGATAACTCCACGGATGAAATGCTGATTTTAACTAAGCCATCTGTACCAATGTGCCCTTGGGGTGATCAAAGGTCAGACCAAAAGGCTGTTTGATGTCCAACTCGGGGTCTGTTAAGGTCTCGTGGCCACAAGTGATTCGTTAAACAGGAGCCGACTCAAAGGGCAAAGCGGCGGACATGAATACGTTTTATGAGTGACAAATACATTTTAATCTCTTGTTTTCACAAGAGCAAATGGCGGCGGCAGCGATGCATTGCCAATTAACGGATGAAAATTCATGACAGGGAGCTGCTAAGCATGCTGCCATTGCTCTTCGATGGGTAGTGCGGCCAGAAAGTGCATGGTCGCTACCATAGCAACGGCAGTCTTTGTTAACCCTTGTGCTGTCCTTCCGTCGACCATGCAACTTGTTGTCCTCCCAGGTAAAAATGAACCCTTTCTTTGACGTTTCTGACAGGTTTTTTCTGCGGTTTTTTTCACTACCATCGGATTCATTGTTAACATCAACTTATTACCACAACCACCCTTATTTTTGGAATTCATAATTAATAAACCTCATTTATATGAAAGTATGCCTCATTTTGGAGTTAAAGAAGAATCTGAAATTGTGAATAATTTTGACAAATAGTTACGATAAACTAACTCAGTAATACAGTGGGTAATATATGCTTTCCTCCCGTGGACGTGACATTATGGCACCTGCCGGCAGGCATTTTAATTGTTCAAAAAGTCCAAGCTTAAGTCTGATTTAAATATCAGACTTAAGCTTAAATAAGCTTAGATAATACCCAAGCCGTTTTGGGCAGCACCTAAGGCGATTGAATGCAACTAAAAGACTTTTCTCAGATCCAGTGATTGCATCTAGCTTTAAGTCTTTGAGCTTTTTGAGTGTAATTTATTTATCTGCTCTAGCTTTTCCAACGTTTCAGGCACAGATATGGGAATAATAATGCTACAAATTGATGTGAAAAAGAGACACAAAACTACCACAAGGAGACACAAACAGAATATAAAGAGAGGCCGAGTGACCACAGAGACCTAAAACAACCCAGAGGAAAACGAAAATGACCAAAAAGAGACACGACTACAAACAGACGCAAAAACCAACAAAGAGACATAAAATGTATAAGGAAATTGCATGTTTTTTTTCAAAAACATCACATTTTCTTGAGGAAAGCCGCCTTAACCCCCTGCCAAATGCGAGCACCTAAGTCTTCCATAAACCGAGGAAAAAACACTGCATACTACACGTACTCGCAAATTTGAACTTCAACACTATACTGTGAAGTGTGCTCTGTTTACTCTATTGTAAGTTGAATGGATAGTGACTTGTATTGCAACAAGCATCATGCAGTGGTCCAGTCTATGTACTTTGTACTTGGCCATGTTCGGAGGACTTTATGTTCCAGGGTGCTGTCTTTTTTCAGAATTTACTGTACCACTTCAACTGACTACACTTAAGGAAAACAACATTCTTCAGAAAGTTCATTCCCCCATGCCGACTTGGTCTATAAACTTTCACTGAAACCACATAAGGAGTTTACTTCCTAATTTCAGTTTGGGGATTGATGGACGACCACATCATCTTTTCTTCTTGAAGGAGATTTTGGCCAATATGGAATCTTAAAAATTCTTTTAAATCTTTGAAAATGACTAAAAATGTCAGATTGATCTTATCTATTCAGAAGAACTTAAGAAATGAAACAAAGAATCTTTCAAATGTTAATAGCTTTAATTCCCTCTACAGTACATCACGTGTCAAACTCAAGGCCCGTCATCCAAATCACAGATTCTGATCTGGCCCGCATATCAATTTAGGTTCATAATAAATTTTGGAGGTTTTGGGAAAAAAAAACGACGTTTTGGGAAAAAAAAACGACGTTTTTGGCGCTTTTTCCAACGTCTATGATGGCCAAGGGCTTTTTTCAGAGTTTTTGGGGGCTTTATGAGGCCAAAGCTCTAGGCGCTTTATTCAGCGTTTTGATGCTTTTACTATGTTTTTGCGACTGTTTCCTCAACGTTTTTTTTTTTTTGCTTTTTCCAATGTTTTTGGCGCTTTTTTTAGACAACTTTGTGGCTTTTTCCGGCGTTTTTTTGTTGCAACATTTTTGTCACAGGACCTATTTTCCGACTTTTATGGGGCTTTATGAGGCCCAAACAATAAGTGAGAAAGCTATATGAGACATGCAATAATACAGTCAACATATTTGACTTTTTCTCTTAAATAAAAGCATGTCAATAAACTGGCCCTTGACACGATTCCCATTCTCCAGTCTGGCCCTTAGTGAAGTTGAGTTTGACACGTGTTGTCATGTGCACAAACAACTGAACACGATAGAAGCCAAAGGAGTTACTTTTAATAAACCTTTGGTTGTCAGTAACAAAGCAAAAAGAAAACCCTCTAATTTAAAGCGGTCTTTTCTCCTGATTTATAAACTCCACTGCATTGTCTGTGCAGCACCTGTGCCGAGCGCGGGGCAGATGACACCATATTGGATTGATGCACTTGACTTGTTTCAATGCGGCGAAGGTACTGCGAGGACAAACAGTTAAACATACCGATTCATCTCTAGCCGAGCGCGCTGGCACACACAGCTGTGCCGTACGACGAGCTTATGGCGTCTTCATCATACTTCAATTATGAAAAGAAGCATATTAGAAAATGTAAATTGTGTTAAATGGAAAAAGTGCCTCAGGATGTAAACCAGGAGGCCGGTTGGATGAACTAATTCTTTGACAAACTTATTCTGTAAATTAGCATGTTTTAGCATTCAAATGAGTACGTCACAACAAGGAGTAAAGTCACAGATACACCAACACTACTGAGTATAGCTTCTTAGGACTCAGATTTGACATTAGCAAATTCATTTGTGCATTTCAGATATAAGTGATTATTTTAGGTCCCTGTGACTTAAAGCTTTAGTGCATAACTTTTTGATATTAATGAACATCCGTTACATTCAAGCCATTGCCAAATGAGTTGATACAAAGCTAATTAAGACTATCAGCTCCAACAAAACATATTCTTCAGAAGAGGTAATTATCTTCACTCGAGTTTCTGCGTGCGAAAGTCGCCGGACTAAACCATTTTCTAAACATAGCCATACTGAGAAATACAGAGAGAAGGTAAAAAGAAACAACCTGGGATCTGGGTCGGGCCAATTGTAAATTACATTGGGTTGGGTAGGGTCCCTTTGCATAGTTGCGGGTTTCCTGTCTTCGTATTAATCAGTTTTAGACTCTGATACAAATTATCCTCTAGGTCTATACAGGTCTAAATGTACTAAACTGGGTTTGGGTAGATTTTACATGGACTTGTTTCAAACTTGATCTAGAACTTTGGACCTGGGGAGACCTCTGAATCTTTGTTAAAATGACAACTTCAGATCTATTTTTTTCATATTGTTTCTTAAAGCTTAACCTCTTGTTCAACATAGGCTATGAATGTTTAATGTTACAATATTATGATGAGAGATAGCAGGTACTGTAGATGAATAGCACACACCGGATGCCCATGTTGATGTAATTGTTTGATGGTAAATGAATGAAAACAGCATGAATGATGCAATGAATGAATTTCTCTCAATAAATATGCAAATATAAGCAGCAAGGTTTCCACAAATAGATTCAAGTCATATACCTGTCATCTGTAAGTGGATTATTACATTGTTGGATTGAATTATTTAGTAAGATAAGCACATATTAAATTTCTATCAATGTCATCTGTAGTTCTGTTTGTGTGTAACTATTATTAACGTCTATGGCAGGGATCTTCAACGGTTTTTAAACCAAGGACCCCTTAACTGAAAGAGACACGGAGCAGGGAGCCCCTACTACTAATATTGTAAAACATCAAGTTGCATAGTAAACTGGGCCTACAATAACATTCCACTGCAAATTATCTGCCATATTTCACGAAGCCAGAAGTATTCAGTCCCATGTGAATCGCCTAAATTTGGGGTCTTTTCGCTTTTCAAGAATTTGTTTGATTTCTACATGTTTTTCCTTTCTCTTCTGGGTCAAGAATTATTGCTGCTGCAGTGGATATTATTACATCTTGGGCACAAATTCAGGAAGTTTATCATGGATGGGAGAGCATAAAAGGAGGACAGAAGAGGGAAAAAAAAGAGTGATAACTAACAGGACTGTGTTTCGTGAGTCCGTCTCGGTCCAAACCATGACTCTGGGCATCCACCTCGACCTCGGTAATCACCACCATGTTTGGGCGTCGTGCCCCAGAGTTAAGGTGAGCGAGAAGATTGGGACTCCAGATACAGCGCAGCAAGCCTTCATAAATCAAGCGCTCCCACAGATTCTCATGCACGTTATCGCTCCGTCTGGCTACTCGCTACAAGCTGTAATTACACACCGGCTAGCTGTTGTGTGGAGCTGAGGAATGAACTACAACATAACGCACAATAAAGCCTGTCATATAAAAAATGGTGTAAAATAACTGGATCAACACTGCATTTTATGGTCTCCTAGTAAAATGACACTCAAATGTACAAAGAGAAGGATAAATAAACGCTGTTGTAAATGAATGGATGGTGGACAGGGTTCCCCCCAAATCCCCCTGAATGTGTCGTCCTCTGTGCTTTCTTTCTCCTTCTCACCGACCCATCAAGACAACTGCTGATAATTATTATTACACAGAATGCAACCGAGAAGAAAACAAAGCTGAATCTTGCGCCAGATGATTCAAACAGTGTCTTAACAAGCTGGTTACAGTAGGCCAGCGTGTGAAAGTGGAACATTTGTAATTTTTGCAAACTGTTCTTGTCTATTGCCTCATGCAAATTCTGCAAGGTCTTACAATAAGGAAGCCTACAAAGACTAGGCACCCCACACATAACAACTATTCCCACCCAAGGTTTTTGTTAGTTTTGACAGTAGGACACGGCAGGTAGACCATAATAAGAATGGCACTTTCAGGCAACACCAGAAATCTTAAGGGAACACAACTTATCGAGTTCCTGCAACAAAACAGAAACACATTTAAAAGAGTTCACCTCGGTAATTTATGCTGCACTTAGCACAGAAAAGGCAGAGAAAAGGAGTAACTTGAGACTAAAAAGGGCATTATGTAGAGTTGTTGTTTTAGTGCTGATGGGATGATGGTTTGAGTAATAGATCCGTGAGTTTGAAGAATGCCAAAATAACAGTGTCGTAGTACTGGAGATCGGTATCAAGACCACTTTTTGAAGGTCTCAGTCTCGTCTCAGTCTCAGATAAAGAAGACTCAGGATTTTAGCTAGCTAGCTAACGTTATCAATCTGCCGGTGGTTAGCGTTTTTTACATTTTATCGCGTCATGCAGTGTGGGACCCCGCAGCTTCGTCCCGCTCCTTTTCGGACAGATTGAACATATTGTTTGTAACACTTCATAGAGATATTGTTTTTCCTTTCGGTGTGTTGCTACGCACTTTATTGTGTTTGTATATTTTATTTTATATATAAGATAAAGAATGAAAGGCTTCTTTCATTCATATTGGGAAAATTGTCAAAATTCTTTGCAAGTTTTGCACTCAAACCATTCAGCCTCTTTCTCCTTATGCATCAGTTACTTTGTATGTATATATTTGGTCTGCTATATTTATTGTTTATTTCATATTCATGTTTAATATGTTTGTTTGCCTGTTTGCAGCTTTCACCAAGGCAATTTCCACCTAAGTGTAAGTTATTGAGGCAATAAAACCGTTTCTGATTCTGATATTGACAGGACATGTATTACTCCTGTTGATATGACCTGCAATACATGGAGAGAAGAAAATTACAGAAAGTGGCCACAAGAAGCAGGACACGGAGCTGGGGAGTCTGAAAGCACAGAGGTTGTAGAGGTTTGACCCGGGCTGTTCAGCCTACGAGCTGCAAACGGCAGGAAGCAAGGGTTAAAGTCCGATCTCAACAGGGGCTTGTGGGGAAACAGCACACTTAAACCTGACTGGGCACTTCCTGCTTTAGAAACAACAGAGGCCACACATGGTAATACTATAACTCCTCTGGTGACACAGCTCTTAATGGACCAGGGGAAAGCCTGAAGAGAGCTGGGTCAGGGGGGGATCAATCGGTATCGTGGGAAGCTTTTAAAGACTCAACCCTGTATTTGAGATTTAAAAATAGAGCCGGGGCCTCGCTTCTCCCATAGCGGGGGAGCGCGCCGTAGGATGCATCTGGACTGATGCAACGGGCAGCAGCAGTCCCATAGCTCAAAAGAAATTTCCATTCGCTGATGTTCTTGCACTGTTAACATATCTAACTGCGATGTTCAATGCACTCCTGGTGGGATTCTGTAAAAGCTATGTAATTTACCTCCCCAATTAACTTTATTGGTGTATAAACTTTACCTCATAAGCTTCTACTTCACTTTATTACATTTATCTACCTTTTATTTTCAGATGGGGTTTTATAAATAGGTGGAGAACCGTGAGTGTGGACTGAGACGCTATCCAGTTGCTTGTGTCAGGCTGTGTTGCATTCAGAAAGTGGATCAAACGGGTTTGCAGCTACACAGAACAATATCTAGATACACCCTTGCATCATCTACACTTGACCAGCAGGAAAACAGGCATTCATTGACGAAATTTGATTGGTGCAGCTTTGCGCAAAGCAGCCATCTTTTATAGCTCAAAATGAGGTTGTGGTGTAGTGTAAATAAATTCATTAACACCATTTTCCAGGAACATGAACAGCGTGATTCATTGCATATCACAAGTTTGTAGTGCAATAGAGAAGTCTGTGAAAAGAGAAACACTTAAATTAGAGGCACTTTGCTTCCCCTTCTACGGTCGGACGGCTCCGTTTGAAGGATCTCTTGACAAGAGAGAAAGTCTGTTGTCAGACTGAGCATCCCCTTGCTCTAAATACACAATGGGAATGTCAGAGTCTATGAAGCAGCGAGCCGGTACCTGAATAAATCGGAGAGCGCATGTTGAATTTGTTTTCCTTAACCCATGTGTGAACGTTGGCTGTCGGGCACAGGCGTAATAAGGGAAAAGTTGAACTGGCTTAAAACTAAATCTGAGAGGTTGATGCACAACATACAGTGCAGCTGCTAAATATTTTATATATATATATATATATATATATATATATATATATATATATATATATATATAGTAAAGGTTTAAAGATCTTCAATTCACTGCAATCCTTGCCCCAGCGTTTCATTTATGAAGCAACATAGATCTTATTCAGACACTGTTGGCCAATCTAATTGCGGTAAAAAAACAATCCACAGAATACAGCAACAGATTCATTCATTTGCAGACATGTCCTTGAACGCAACAAATCCAACTTCTCTCTCAGAAAGAGAGCATTGTCTCATTCTGGCTCCTTACATGCATTACACTGCAAACTTGATGAAATGTTGGACCACCTTCATGTACAACGCTCTTTACAATTTGCCAAGTTTGTTTAATCTTCCTTCTGGATCCACTTAGGCATGATTAGGATTGTCAAGAGTGTTTCTGCCACCAGTAGCTATGAGAGGCATTGTGTCTCTGTTTGACAAAGGTACACTTGTTTTTTGGGCTGCCTGCTCCAGCCCGCCACCCTCATCCCGTCTGGGCTTGGCCTATTATGTTTCAGAGCTCGGAGGTACGCTCCCTCGACAAACCGTGGCTAAATGAAGATATTTGTTTCCACTCAGGTAGCGCTGGCACGCGCCCGCCGCTGCCTCAGCTCTCGGAGACAATTAGCTGACACCTGCTCGCAGCAGATTGCTCTGGCAGATATCTGCTGCTCCTGTTGCCTTTGACACCGCCATCTGGCCTGCGGAAGGTGTTGCGCAGGTCGGCTTTACTGTGTGGCAAACCAGCCAGCCAGGAGTGACTTGGAAAGGGAGAAAATAGACAGACAGAGAGAGGGAGAGGAAGCAAATCCTCAGGGGTGCAGCCGGTCTGCTCTCTTGTTTGAGCCGGATTCTTCATTTTATGAACATTTGATCTTTGTGTTTGGGCAACCATTTGATCAATTCCTAGGTTTCAGTGGATAGTTTTAGTGTCCCATGATGACCTAAAATGCTGTTTTTAGATAAAAAGTTAGCTCTGTGCTGGCTTCAAGAACACAAACTCTTAATTTCTCTCTCTTCCGACGTTGCTGTTGATCTGTGGTTTGGATTTTTGGGAGTGATTTGGAGCAGGTGGAGGCAGGAGAGAAACGTGGATGTTGGTGTTAATGAGCGCTGCGTGTCAATATGCGGCCGGCCGTCCTGGCCTCTCCTGTCTACTGTCTCCGTCTCCATACTTCACACCTACAACACTGACCCATCTGTGCGATTGCAGCTCACGTGCATGCAAAGACAAACCAATCACAGTGCACGGTCGGGGATGAAAATGAATGCAGACACCAAAGGTCAAAGCTGATTCTGGCTGCTTGTCATGTCACAAAAACGTAGGTTTCAAAGGCAGCCTATTTCAGGCTCAATCAAATCATTCATCCTACAATAAATTTAAACATTCATTAGTTAGCTGCTAATCTCTCTGCCAAGTTTTATTTCAAACGCCTCTGATTAGATTTTGACAAAACGATGGATTCTGGCTTTTTTCAAAATTGCATTATTTGTCACAGGGGAGCACTACAATTATACATCAGCCCAAACTGACATGTTTGTTACTGATTGGCCCAGAGGGAGACTGCATCATTGGCCAGAAGATGTGTGGGGGTGGGGTATTGTTAAGGTTTTGTGTGTGTGTGTGTGTGTGTGTGTGTGTGTGTGTGTGTGTGTGTTTGTTTTTTTTACAATCACTGAGTCACTCTGGATGAGAGTGTCACCTAAACGCCTCACATGTTGGAGTAAATACCCCCTCGTCTCTCCCGCAACACAAACCCAAACTGACCAGCAGATCACTGGGGATTACAGGCGCGACATATTTATTTTATTCATCCTACTGTGATCCTAATGTGCTTAATATTCATGTTTTCGACAAGAGGAGACAAAATCCAGCTGATTTATTTGATCATCTCACTTGTATACACTCCACTACCCTTTTCCAAAAGGATTCAGGTTGCATGGAAGAAAGGGAATAGCTCCAGGCGCTCCAGTTGTAGACAACTGCGAACTGAACGAAAGATGTACAGAAAAAAAAACATGGACAGAAATGGAAAACAACTCACGGACCAGTGTTTCAGTGCGATTGTCGGGAGTTATGAATGCAGGCGAACACATGGTTATCCACTAAGCAGAAATATATGTTATTGGAGGAAGTATGCAGATACTTAACTAAAGCAAAAGTAGCTTTACAACAATGTCAAACCTTTTCATTAGAACTTTTCAACAGTAAAAAAGCACAAATGCAAATGCAGATGGATTAGTACCAAAATGCACTTCCAAGTACCAAAAGTGATTCCACAGCGCTGCGAAAGAAGGTCTGGCTAGTCCACACAGCATTCCTGGATGGGAGAAAAATCTGCTCTGGTTTACTGGCATTTCTTTAAACCAATCACAATTGTCTTGGGCGGTGCTAAGCGCCGGACGGAGCCACGGTGCCTCTGCAAAATAGCCTCGCGAAGGAACTTTGGTGGAACGTGTACGTTTAGTTTTAGTCGTGCAACAGAAAACTCAGATTGGACAGATAGTCTAGCTAGCTGTCTGGATTTACCCTGCAGAGATCTGAGGAGCAGTTAACCATAGTCCTCACAAATCCACCAGAGGTTAGAACGCCAACACAAAGAAAGAGGAAGGGGACGGACATCCGGCCGAAAATAAGGGACATCCAGCGGAATTTCCGGTGGCACCTGAGCAATCCCAGAAGTGAAACGTCATGGATATAGACTATATTTGCTGCTAAAATGTAGTGACGCAGTACACATTATTATACGTTTCTGTCCAACTGGGTACGGTAATCTATAGCTTAGTCCCACCACTTTTTAATGAACGCAACATGTTGTGGTTATTGTTAAGTGTTGGTGTTTGCCTAATAAAAAAGTAATAAAAAAATAATCTGTGAAAGTAGGAGAAACCGTCCAGCTGCTCTGTGAGATTTATGTTGTCTGGTTCAGTCAGAAAGCTGCTGTGTAACGACTTTAATTTCTGCATGCTCATCCAAACTGGAGCTGCACAGACCCTGGCGGACATCAGGGTTTCATTTTTTAATGTGTGCACATGGTAGTCAGTGGTGGAAGAAGTATTCGGATCCTTTACTTGAGTAAAAGTACTAATAGCACACTGTAAAAAAATACTCTTTAAAGTAAAGAACTCTCCTCCCATTGTAGAAAGTGTAAAGGATCCAACCAGTTGTGTGTTTAATGGTCTAATCATTTCAGCTGGACTTGTAGCCGTTATATTGTTGGCTAGTTTCAAGTACTTCAACATTTGTACTTAAGTACAGTACTGGAGTAAATGTACCTAGTTACATTCCACCACTGATGGTAGCTGATGTCTATGATTATGTTGTGTTTAAAGTGCTGGATAAATAAAGCTAGGTTAAATCACTATTTTGAAATGTGTGTTACTAATTGGTACCCTGAAATTAATAATTTTGCACGCAATTTCTGCTGCCAAATGATGTACAGGCGGCTGATTTAGTATAAAGCAGCATAGCATGGGATACACAAGCACCAGTAGCTTAGAAACTAGAGTAAAAGTCATTTTCACCACTGGAAGAAACAGAGATGCAACCGCACACATGCACAATAATAGAATCCCCTTAACACACACACACGCGCACACACACACACACACACACACACACACACACACACACACGCACGCACGCACGCACGTACACACACATGTACACACACACATACCAACACACACAGACACACACAATTTACTGTAAACAAACAATGAAATGATGATTTATAATGTTTACTAAATATGATAAATGCTATAATTGATGTTAGTGTATCATTAGTTTAGTGTCATACTAAATAATTAGCTTGTACATTTAGATAGATGGTTAATAATTGCTTTGTAAACCATCTACAAACATTACTCAGATGTCTATTATAAAGTTGTGACTAATGCTTAGAATATTAAATTAACTATCAATAAATGGTTTTTAAAGCATTAAGTAACATTCATTTGGCCCCATTAATTCTTTTGGGGTGATCTATCAAAGAGATGATTATTATTTGTGCACTGATAATAGCTTTCTAAATAATGTTCATAGATGCTTTACAAAGTATTCCTTAACCATTAAAAATGCATTATAATCATCAGTTGCAACTTTATAATAGGCAAATAATGTTTATTCTTAAAGGTTTACATTTTAACATAATTCTTCTGAGATCCTGACGTGTTATCACAAAATACAAAAACACAGTCATCAAAAGGACAAAAAATAGTTTTGAATCATGATCCCAACAGAACAAACTCAGGGTGACCATTATAAATAAAAGTACTGTAACAGAATAATCTATCGTTCCTCCAGAACCAGAGATGAATCATGATCTCCACATTATTATTATTATTATTATCAAACACTGCCGGCTGCCCTCGGCCTTCACAGAAACGGACGTCAAACACAGTATTAGTATAGAAAATGATGTGTGCAACCATAAACTGTTAAAAACATAATTAACATTATTAATTAGCATTTCATTGTTTGTTAACAGTAAAAAAAAAACTACTGACTAAAGTTTAATAAACTATCAATCACCATTTATTAGTGATTAGTTATTATAAAGTGTTACCCAAAAACGAACTGCAATCAGGACTCAGGGAAAAATAAATACTTATTCTCCACATGCACACATTCTCTGGCACCACACACACAACTGTAAAGCCACACACACACACACACACACATACACACGGTGCAGGCCTCCTGATGCTCGTCTTTCATCCACGGCACTGCACAGCTGCTCACCTTATTGCCAGCAGTGCTCACTTCAACCCCCAACCTTGCCTCCAAGGTACACAGTGGATGTGTGTGGGCTTTGTTTGCCAGAGTGTGTGTGTGTGTGTGTGTGTGTGTGTGTGTGCGTGTATCGTGTTTCTTTACTGCATGCATGTGTATTTAGGTTTGCGCTTGAAAGTGGTTATGTGCGTCTAAGTGTGTTAGCATTTATGTGTATGTCTGTACAGTTGATGCCAGTGCCTGCGTGTGTGTTTGTGAACGTGCATGTGAGGTGTGTGTGTGTGTGTGTGTGTGTGTGTGTGTGTGTGTGTGTGTGTGTTTGCCAAACTTGTGCAGGGTCAGGCCTCAGAGGCCAGGCTAGCTAGCTGCTTTTCCTGCATCGACTGTGTGCATGTTTTTCCTGTGGTGTGTGTGTGTGTGTGTGTGTGTGTGTGTGTGTGTGTGTGTGTGAGAGCTCGGCCTGCGCGACCCTACATGTACACATAGAAACAGGTAGCGGGGGCGCCATGTTTTATTCATACAAGGGATATAGAGGGGGCTGGCGGGGTCAGAGGAGTACAGCGGCTCCTGTTGAGTCGTACAAGTGGGTTTGGATGTGGGCAGGGTGGTCAATGTCGACTTTCATTTCCTGGCGGTTCAGCTCGGGGGAAACGGGAGATACTGTGCACTCGCAGTGTGAGTTTGAAACTGTTAAGTGCATTCTACAGTGAATCCCCCAGGGTGCTTTGATATGCAATTACAAAAAATGGATATACAATACTGACAAATGTCAGTATACAGTTAAAGTTGGTGGCAGATGGTAGAAAACGAGTTGATGGATTTAAAGGAATCACACAAGACTCCATTATCAGTCAATCTCCACCTTGGTCTCATTTCTCTGGCGGTATAATCACACCAAGGTATCACAATTCTTCTGACAACGACATGTCGATCGTTACAAATGCCAGGCTACACGTAGCACCTTTACTCTAGCAGTTACGACTCCATCCATTTCTGCAAAGAGCGGGCCAGAGACGAACAACAAACAAGCAGCAGCATCGCCCACACAGCCTGTAACGGATGCCTGGATCACAGAGACACTTTTTCTTTTCTCTTTTCGAAACATGCCTGTATGGCCTACGGGGGCGGAGAAGAGGTTAGACACCTCTTAGCCTTACACCTGGCACAAGATGCACACAGGCAGCCAAAGTTCAATTCACTCTGCGTACGTGTGGTTGTGTGTGTGTGTGTGTGTGTGTGTGTGTGTGTGTGTGTGTGTGTGTGTGTGTGTGTGTCTCAACGGGCAAAAATGCAATATGAGGTGCGAAGAGGCGGCAACAGACAGCACAGGAACAGACCTGCATAATGGAGCAGATCAGGAACAGATCCCCCGTTGGTTCCTTTTTAACACCTCGCAGTAGTCTGAGAGGAGAGTGAGACGGTGAGAGAGAGAGAGAGAGAGAGAGAGAGAGAGAGAGAGGGCGACAGCCAGACACAGAGACAGAAACAACAACTTGCAATTGAGCACACAGCAGAAGACTGAATGCAACAACTACTCAAGACTTCAGCGAACACTTTTTCAGAAGTTGTTGCGCCGTTGTTTTGGCCCGGCTTGGAGAAAAGTTGCCTGGTGCAGAATCTATGAAGACAAGGCCTTTGATTTAAGGGTCTGGAAATACCTTGTCTTTTGGCTGTACAAACACATACTTTTCAGGCTTGGGGGGGGGGGGGGGGGGGGGGTATCGATTCGAAGTCGGACACAACTGTCAGAACTTCACACACCTACATGGGAGGGATTTAGTGTGCTACCTTTTGGTACCCTCAGAAGTTTTCGTCTCTCCCTCGCCCTTACCGGATAAGACAGGGGGGTCGTAACTACAGAGAGGGAATGGCTCTTTGAGAGGCAAGAATTTCAAGCTTGCTTTGGGCAAATGGGGGGGGGGCTTTGAAGCATCCACTCCTCTATTAAAAAAGAGAGTGGGGCGGAGGAGAGAGAAAAATCAATGTTGACACAAAAAAGCATGCTATCTATGGCTGGAAATCCACATGGATGTAAGATTGTAACTTAAAGTATCGTGAACGTCACGTTTGATGCGAGGAGAAGGGGGACTTTAGGTTTTGGGCTCATTGCTGTTTCTCACCATTTGAAGTCACTGAGTGTGTTTAATCGTTGACTTCGATCTCTCCATTTCCTCCAGTAACAACTGCCTTTGTCAAGAGTTAATTAGATGGACAGATTTTTTTTGCAGGATTCAAATATTAAAATCTCATTCACAACATTTGAAATTCAGTACTATGTTTATGATGTTTTGGCTGTTAATATTACAAAGAAACACAGGTAGCTATCACATATTTATAGATATTAAAAACTCTGGGAAAATTCCAGTTCATGAAAATTATTTTTGTCTTCTATTGTTTCTTGTAAAGCCTACTTTGAAAATCTAATTCAAGTCAGTAAATACTATAACAAGTCCATTTTAGAAAAAGTACACACATGTTACTGAACAATGGCCATCAGGTAAACAATATGAACTAAAAGGAATGTTACTTTGCTGCAGTGTTGTTTGGGGGGGAAAGGGCACATCTTCAGGATATCTTTGCTTTGCCATGTTTTGCTGCATTTATATATAGATCTTTAAATCCAACAGAGCATATGCAGAGCTTTTAGATTTCCCCCAAATCATCAAATCATCAGCTGAGCCTCTATGATTCATCAGATCCAATAGGTTCGCGCCAAAAATGCGAGCCACGCCCACACGCGGCCCTCCAGCAGGGAATTACCGACAGCTGAAAGACATGAAACCATAAAAAATACTTCTCTAAAAATCTCTGCTACATAGAAATTTAGTCTATTTATCTCTTTAGCATGAGAAGTACTGGAAGTCTGGAGGGCGCAACTGCATCTTTAGACACATTTTGGCCTAATTAAAGTATCTCAAATCGTTAGCCATGTGGGGTTGTGCCAAGCCCCTAGTTAGGAGATGGTAAATGGACAAGGATTTGTGACTCCGGTCTTCTCACATCAAAGCTCAACTCAGGGGGAAGATGGGGCGGGAGAAAAAAAAAAAAAAAAAAAACATTGCCCTGAACCCTTCCATGTCCGGAAAAACTCTGTCGTGGGTGTATCGAGCCCCTCCGAGAGAGGGATCGGTACCAAGGAAGAGAAAGTGATGCAGAGAGATGCAGACAAAAGAGAAGAAAAAGGAGATAGAGAGAAGGAGTTTGACTTCAGAGTATCACGGTGTCCTTTTCATCGCAGCAAATTAACTAACAGGTGGTAGCTGGGAGGTTTGGAAGTATGGATCTGAGACGGGGGGGTGGGGGGGGGGAGGTTGGCCAAGAGGTAGAGCCCAGACTGCAGTCAGATCACACACAGCATCGTGTGTGATCTGACTCCAAGCTGGCAGCAACGCTATCAACAACGGAGACTGCAGATGTTGCTGGGTTCCCCTTTTTCCTCCAACATGGCCCTTAGCTTTTTACCCCCCCACCCTTCACCCCCCCCCCAACTCCCCCCTGCCTCCCAGATCTTGTGTGTGTTTGTGTGTGTGTGTGTGTGTGTGTGTGTGTGTGTGTGTGTGTGTGTGTGTGTGTTTGTGTGTGCTGAGTAGGAGGTCCTGTGAGCAAATCCTGATCAAGGCCTCTGACTGTGACAAGCAATGTCAGGGGCTCATTTCGAAGTAGTTGGCTGTTCCTTTCTTGTGTGTGTGTGTGTGTGTGTGTGTGTGTGTGTGTGTGTGTGTGTGTAGATGCGTCTGTGGGTGTGCGATTGAACGTGCATGTGTGCTTTACTGGCATCTTTCTATAGCCATTCTCTCTTTCTAGCTCTGTTTTCAAAGAAGCCATTGTTCCCTTCTTGTGTACTGCCTGCCTGTGTGTGTGTGTGTGTGTGTGTGTGTGTGTGTCTGCACCCTGTGTGTGTTACAAGGTGTGCACTGCATGAACGCATCTCATCCAACTCTACAGTGTCTTTCATTCCTCACTTATTACTGTCTTTCCTTCATAGGAAACATGAATATTAGCAAAGAAACTCCCGCACACTGTCTAACTTGCAAAAAATATATAAAGGTTAATAGTAGGCAGCATTTGGAGTATCTTCAGCATCTTCAGGTAAATGGTGTTACATCCTTAGAAGCCATCTTTTCTGGATGAATGTCGATTTTTGTATAATGAATGCAAACAAAAAAATATATAAAGGTTAATAGTAGGCAGCATTTGGGTACTAGAGCATCTTCAGGTAAATGGTGTTACATCCTTAGAAGCCATCTTTTGTGGATGGATGTCGATTTTTGTATAATAAATGCAAACAAAAAATATATATAAAGTATCCATACACAGGAAATATGACTAAGGAAGAGGATTAGGGCCACATACATACATACATACAGAAAAAATGTATTTGAGTTCTGGGTTTAAAGTCAGAATTCTGATTTAAATTTCAGAATTCTGACTTTATTCTCAAAATTATTATAATTATTATGTGAAAACATAGTGACATCGATACAACAAAGTCCAGCAGGGCGACGATGTCAGAGGTAAACATTATCCAAACCACTTCATTTGAAGGTTAAATCGAGAGCGAGCAGAACATGTCGGTAATAATCCCTCATTGCTTAACCCTTGCATTGTCCTCGGGTCACAGTTGACCCGTTTTCAAAGTTTTTTATAACAGGAATATGGTTTCTTTCAACCAAATTACCCAAAAATAAAATGGACGCATGCATGTACGTTGTGTGGAACCCCTGCAACATTCTTCACAGTGTTCAAATGAATGATTACTTTAATTGAATTTTGGGTGTTTTATTCAATTTCATAGCATTTGAAAAAAAATTGTTTAAATGGTTTCAAAACTGACTAAACATTGACAGATACCAGTCTGTGATCCACTCGACATCTTCTGATCTGAACTATTAGCCAAAATAACTCATAATTTCTGCTTTTTGTAAACTCAGAATTAGGTATTATGTCATATAAATTAGGTTTATTGACTAGGAATTTAAAAAAGCGCCAAGAAAACTTCCGGAAGGACAACAAGTTCATATTTGACGGGAAGACAACACGGGGTTGATAAAACTGCATGCGCAAAAATATTGATACAAATTGTTCGGGGCAGTCGGTCTGCAAACTTCCTTTTAAGGATGTTGCTGTGTTGATCAGCGATCACATGGGAGACGTAAAAGCCAATCAACTCGAAAATACAGCTGATGAGTGCTGCGCTAATTAACACGGTGTGTTCTGAATGAATTACATGTTTTCATACAGCTTATAAAAAAGGTTGTTGTTGCTGTTGCCCTGTTCTTGTGCAGTCATAAATGAATGTGTGTGTAGAAAGAGACAATTATATTGTTAATCGCAATTATTTCGGAGACATTTAATTGTACAGCAACATTTGGAATTGTTACAGCTCTATGTGTGTGCGTGTATGTTTCTGTGTGTGTGTGTGTGTCTTAAAACTTTCAAACATTCTGTCAACCCATTTGTTTTCTTAAAATGTCCTAAATGGTTTGCATTCCTTTCTTCTCTGTTTTCATGTGTGTATCAGTGTGTGTGTGTGTGTGTGTGTGTGTGTGTGTGTGTGTGTGTGTGTGTTTTATGTGCAGCTTTGATTCCTCTACCCATTCTCCCCCTCTTCCTCTTCTCTCTCTCTCTTTTCTCCTGTTTTTGTGTCTGTGAATGCCGAAAACAATTGGATGCACAGGTGGCCGGTCCACTTCTCCTCTTCCAAGTGTTAGATTTCATTACAAACAGTGTTGGAGGTGGGTCGAGTGTGTGTGTGTGTGTGTGTGTGTGTGTGTGTGTGTGTGTGTGTGTGTGTGTGTGTGTGTGGTGGCGTTGGTTGGGGGGGGGAGTCCTCTCGACATCTGTTGGCTTATTTGAACGGGCGGATGAGACACGAGTCTCTGCCGACTTCCTCCACGGAGCGGAAAAGCGTCGCCAAGTGACCGATCGACAGGAGATTGTCAGTTTGAGATTTTTTTTTTACATTTATTTTGAGCAGGGTTCAACAATTAGGATTGCCTGATGGCCCGGGGCAAGTGAAACGACACGTCGGGCAAGTAAATATTACAACCCAGTTACTTGTTTGGCCATCATCGTATTATAAATTATGTTATTGTTCTCTCTCCCCCTCGTCAGAAAATGCTTGTTGAACGATTTGATTTGAATGTGCCGTCGGCCAATCAAGAGTTGAGTTTGTGCATGACGCTTTTTGATGTTTTTTCACACTTTTCTTCTGCATTCTTTAAAGCTTTTGATGATTTCTCACGATGCTTTTGAGGTTGTTTTTCTTTTTTCTCGAAGTTTGACATTTCTTCAATGTTTTTTTTTTACATTTTTCAGGTTTTTGGGGATTTTTGTACGCTTTTTCCCCCAGAAATAAACATGAGATTTGTATAGGGCCAGTAAAAGTAGACTTTGGGCAAGTAGAATTTGTTTTGAACTCGAAAAATGGATTGATTGTACGTTTAATGGTGTGAGTTTGGAGGGTCACCTGAATATTTTCAGTTTAGTTTTTCTTTTTTGGAATAAAGCTGCAAGCAAAGTCTGGAAAAGTGTTATTATTATCATATTGTCTTTTACAATAAATAACAAAAGATAGTGACTGTTTTCTCTGAATTGTTGCATTTTGTTGAGTTTTTCTGTTCAAATGAGAGAAAAAGTGAATCATTAATGGTGATGTCATGCTGTTCCAGAATGAAATCCCTCCCGTCTCTCCATCCTTCCCACAAATCCAACTGCCTGTCACATTCATCACCGACCTCTCACATCCTTTTCTAACAGGAAATGCAAACTGTGAATGCAACTTCCTCTCAGTGAGTACGTTTACATGCACACTAAAATTCCACTATTATTCCGAATATGATACAGGTCATGTAAACAGCATATTCAGTTTGGTTATTCCAAGTTTTATGTATATATGTATATGTGTATATATATATATATATTAATTTAGCATTTTTCCGATTTCATTTTTCCGATTTCCGACGTGTGATATTGTGGTATTATTCAGGTTTTAGAGGCATTCTTTGGACATGTATACAGAGCATTCAGAATATGCGTCTCAATCTGGGTTTTTACAGCAGTTTGCAACAGTTTACAGCCTGTTTACGGCTTACGGTCAGCTCTGTGAGTTGCTATGGTTGTTGTACACAAACCAACCAGCCGACAGTTCAAGTGAGTCTGCATGCGGTAGAGATGCATTGCCAAAAAAAAAAAAAGTTGCAGCTACTCTTAAACATTATGAAAGACTAGCATATAAACAGGTTTTTTTGATATGCAAAAAAACACAATGCCGACCTTTTTTTAAGAAGCTGGTTGAAGGAATGAAAGCGGGAGGCTGTGTTCACACGCTCCAACAAGTCCGCCACCACTGGAAAACTTTGAAAACATCCTTTTTTTGCACGGCTACATGTAAACGGGAATATTAGCGGAAAATTCTCTTTCATTAGCCATATAAAAAGCTTAGTCGGAATATCATCTTTTTCGCAATAAGGGCAAAAACTGTAATATGTGCATGTAAACGTAGTCACTGACATTTTTGTTACAGAACTACAACTTTTTGCTAAATAAATCACACTTATACAAACTTCCTCGTTTGGTTTACATTGTCAAACCAAACATGGCTTCATATTTCTTTTATGTAGACTTTATCTGCTATGTATTCATTGCATTTTCTAATCGACTGTCCCGCTGCGTTTTGGCATTGATGATGGGATATGACAGTTTTCCTGCTTATTAGATTTCCGCAAACAAACTCCATAGATAAAAAGGTGATTTACTAGCCCACGCTGTGCATTTCGAGACATCCCCATCCCCTTGTCTCTTTGTTGAAAAGGTACGAGGCTGCAGCCGGCTGCTCCACTTTTGGCTCCCGGCGAAAATTGTTCTTGGCAGTCCTGCAAGGCTTCTCCCCGTTATGTGCCATTTGAAAGCATTATGAAATCTGCCATCTTGACTGCGCGAACCAAATAACAACAAGAGTGCATTGTGCGCCACCTGCTCCACACATTGAGGTGGCTTTAAATATGCAGGCGTAATGGCACCTATCCTCTCGGTCTGATGCAACGCAGATCGGAAAGCAAAGAGTGTGTGTGTGTGTGTGTGTGTGTGTGTGTGTGTGTGTGTGGGGGGGGTAGCTTCACTTAAGGCTGACATTCATCTGCCAGTGAGGGGTTTGTCTTCCTTTCTCCCCTCTTGTTAAAAGAACAAACGTGAATTACAAACTGGCTTACCCCGAAGCATCCAGGAAGTGTCTCTTTCTTTCTTTCTTTCTTTCTTTCTGTGTGTAGCTATGGCAGTGATGAGGCTTCGTCTGGCTCTCCGACAGTGAGAAGGACGTAGCCAAAATGGCAGAGAGAAAGACAGAGAGCACATAAAACTAGAGATGTTCAAATACCGATACCAGTATCAGAAAAGCCTCCGATACGCCTAAAATGCTGGTATCGGTATCGGAAAGTACTGGAGTTTATGCACCGATCTGATACCATGTAATTTAGCCCAGAACTTTAAAGTAGTTCATTCATGTTCTTTTTCCGTGATGACTCATGGTCAAACTGGATAATAAAAGAAAGTTCTGTGGCATTGATTGTTTGTGTTTGTTCATGTTTCACAAAGAGTTTAACCTGAGCCAGCCCGAACAACAAATAATATCACATCCATACAGGGATAGTAGTATACAGCAGTTAAAACGTAATAAAAAATATGACACACGGGATCTGATCAGCACTCAGAATCGGCCGATACACAAGTTCAGGTATCAGAATCTGTATCTGGAAGCAAAAAATAGTATCGGACCATCTCTACATAAAACAGAGAATTATGGGAGAAGGCTAGATCTGTGACTTAGACTGATATTACCAGGTTTGATGTTGATGTTGAGCTTTTGATTTATAAAAAAATCCACCAAACTAGAGTTGTCTATTTATATGAAGGAGGTGAGATTCACAACAATCAAGAGGTGCCAAATACTTCTTCAATCTGACAGAAGTGGAAGTCGAAAATCTATACCAGTCGAATCCTGTTATTGATTGAGGCAGAAGGAAAGTTAAGAGGAGTAGAGGTAGCCAAATAGAGGGAGGGGGAGAAAGAGAAATCTGCCATGTGAATCTCAAACCATCTGTCTGTCTCTGAGAGTCCACACACTACTAACATCACAGACAAGACATGGATGGATTGGGAAAAATTGGGGACACTAACAGATGTTGACAATGTAGAAGTCACCTGGAAAACCTCACGATTTTAGAGTCATAAATAAAGGGATATAGAGGAGGGTAAACATACCTGAACTCACTTTACCGAGACTGAAATGAAAGTCTGCATTACAAAAGCTATTACAAAAAAACTTGACAACCTTTCAACCACAGTGCTCTTTATCAGACAAAATCACACAGAGAGAGACAAATGACACAAAGGGGGTCAAAATATAACAATTTAAGCCGAATAACGAAAGTTGCACGCCTACAGATTCTTGAAAAAAAAAGAAACAGGATATTAAAAATAAGATATTGTTTGAATCTTGGAGGAAAATACTAATGCACAACGGATGAAATGGGGACTTGGGTTAAATTTTTAGGTTAAAAAACACACTGAACTCCATTGACGGAGAGTTCAAATCATAGAGGAAAGAGACATACTAAGTGGGACCCTAACCGAGGTTATCTGACAGGACACTGACAGCTGAAATGCTGAATCCTGATGAGAACTGATCTACAGGCGACCTGAAGGATCACCCTTGTCCGTCAGCAGCAGCACTTCTCCTCATCCCGACCCCACACAAACAAACAGTACGGGGGCCTTATTAAGCGCCGAGCTCAGGTCTGGCGTTGCTGTCTCGGAGCATGGAGAAGAAGGAAAAAAAGAGAGCAGGGCTGGTAAATTAATGAGAAAATAACTCTGGCTTTTGTGCTTTCCCACCTCATGTTAAGGGAGGGGATATTTTTGTCAGTTGTTAATTAATGTCATACGGCTACGCCACCTTTTTTCCCCTGCAACTGACAGAGAATGGAGGGAGGGTTAGGATGAAGGGCGGGCGGAGGGAGGGTTAGGATGGAGGGCGGGCGGGTGGGGGGTTCGAAAATTAACTCGAACCGGGAGTGTGATCTTGCCATGTACCTGATGTACAAGGGAACATGTCTTACCCTGCTTTTGGATGAATATCATTTATTTGCCAATGCTTTGCAGTCATTTAATTTCCGCGGTGACTGTGTGGCGAGATCACAGCTTCCAGCCACAGGAGAGAGAGAGATGAATGAAGCAAGACAGTGATGTCGGAAAATGCTTCTACCCTACCTAATAGAGACGGACCGATTATCTGCCCCGGCTGATTATCGGGCCGTTTTTTGGCTGTTTCGCAGATTATCTGCATCAGCGTTTTATTTGCCTGATAACTGATAGTTATAAAAATAAAAAGTGGTCTACTTTGGCTCGGCTGCAGCTCTGTGTCTGTCCCTCTAATTCGGTTTCACTCACCACTGAGTCTGACTTCATGTCCCGCCCACATCACTATCTGACTCTCTGTTACTGGGTATTGTGTTGAAAGTTTCTCTTAAAGCATTTAAACAAAGTTTTGTGTTGGCATTTGTAACATTCCAAAATCTTGACTCAAAATTTTGGACTTAAAGATTTTCATTTTCACTGTAAATGCATATCGGGTCCAAAAATCGGTTATTAGTTTCATTAACTACTATTAATTGGTATCGGCCTTCAAAAACCAGTAACGGTCAATCCCTACTACCTAACCCTGTTGTACTGCACCTTAGAATTGGACTGGTACCTTCTCATAATGCACAAACTGTGACCTGCATTGAATACATACTTAACCTACATATCAAAAGGCTAATCATATTAAACTAACCTTAAATGTTGCTACAGTAAGTGCTATTTAGAGTGATTCAGGGTGCGTCAGTCAGTGCAATCAAGCTACTGTACTAGTTTAGAGAGACATCCAAGCGTATACTGTTGGGCAAGGGCGTAGGATTTGTTTTAATTTGCATTATAGCTGGGGGGTCTCGGGGTCCTCCCTCAAAAAATCTTTGAGCTTCAAACACTTCATTTCCTGCATTCTGGTGAATTTTTATGCCACAATTTGTAGCATTTCTGAATCAATTCATGGCGCAGATGTCTTTATTTATCTAAATAAATGATTATTCTCCTCTGTTGTTCAAATCTTTCTGCATATTCAAAACATCACACGTGTTTCGGGATGATTTTGGAATTGTGTACATCAACAACAACAAATCTATAAGGGAATGAGACCGTGTTAAAGTCAGAGGCTCCAAAGTTTAAATCTACATTAAAGACAAGAAAATCTTTATTTTTCATGCTTCTGTTGTGTTCTTTAATCCTCCGATGTAGCAAAGTAGACACAGTTCTTGTTTTCTGTACATGTTTTGACCCCCCGGAACGGTTATTTTTATCTTTTGGGGAGTTGGTTGTCTTTCACATTTTCTGAGGGGGACAAATGTACCTCTTCTAAATCGTGGGGAGGGACATATTCCCTGCACCCCCCCCCCAAAATCTACACCTATGCTGCTGGGTCTTTGGGCAGAAACCCACAGCGTATATTCTCCACCTCACACTGTATGCTACTCCATCTTGCCATTCTGGCCATCTAAAACGTATAATAGCTGCGAGGTGTAGGAGTATGTGGCACTCAATAGCCGGTGAATGTCCACTTCACACATATATCGGCGGTGTAAAGGACAGAACGTCACTTGGTTGCCTGGCTGGGGATTGTCTCCATTTCCTGGTTGACCGCTTCGGTGGCTCCCACTGAGGGAGGGAGGGGTCATTACTCTTCCCATCACACGCCGGCCACCTCAAACCGCGGCCTGCAAACGCTAACCTTTTCTCGCCCCTTCACAATCAAATCAATAACACTTTGGCCACGAACAGGGAAACACTGTGTTGGCATTAATCACCTGCCCTTCCATGCTTGACTCTGCAGTTTGTTCCTCCATGTCTGGCTCTCTGTTTGGTTTAAAGGTAATGGATGGCTGGCTGTGAAGGAGGAAGACTGACTGACTGACTGACTGACTGACTGACTGACTGACTCACTGACTGACTGACTGACTGGTTCCCCTGCTGAATCACTGACTGCGTTTCTAGTTGAGGCAGACAGTCATCACTTGCTGTGGACTTTGTGGAGTTTGTGTCTTAACGAGTCACTCTCAGTTTTGTTCAAAGCTAGTTTTGCATGTGCAGACCTTCCTCCACAGCTCTGCAGAGGAAGGTCTGGCTAGTCCACACAGCATTCCTGGATGGGAGAAAAATGTGCTCTGGTTTATTGGCATTTCTTTAAACCAATCACAATCATCATGGGTGGCGCTAAGCTCCGGACAGAGCAACAGTGATTCTGCAAAATAGTCTCAGGAAGGAACTTGTTTTGGTGGAACATGTGTACGTTCAAAAGTAGTTTTAGTCGTGCAACAGAGAACTCAGATTGGACAGATAGTCTAGCTAGCTGTCTGGATTTACCCTGTAGAGATCTGAGGAGCAGTTAACCATAGTCCTCACAAATCCACCAGAGGTTAGAACGCCTTAGGAAGGGGATGGACATCCAGCTGAAAAGAGGGATTTCCAGTAGCACCTGAACAATCCCGGAAATAAAATGTTGTTGAAATAGACTCGTTCAAAAGCTAATGACAGGATGAAAGAGAGGTTAACTGTTGGTATCGGATCAGTACTCAGTATCGGGCCGATACACAAGTTCAGGTATCCAAATCTGTATCTGGAAGAGAAAAAATGGTATCGGACCATCACTAACAAGTTCAATAAATAGAGCAGGTGGAGAAATATATGGTAGATACTGTAGGTCAGGGGTGGCCAACCAGTTAGGTATAAAGAGCCACAAAATAAAACGCACCATAGCAAAAAGCCACGCAACACATGCACGTCCACACTACAACAGCAACAGTGTCTTCCAGCTCTGATGACAGTCATAATACATAGCAGTTTTCATAGTTTTTTTTCTCACTTAGATTGACTCAGTGGAAAACCTGACAGTCTTTGTTATCCACAATCCTTTTCAGGTCTTGCTTGAACTCGGTTGTGGCCACTCAAAGAACTCTCTCACTCATCTGTCACTAAAGGGGCTTTCAAACAATCGGATTCAGCAGTGAAAGGGTTAACGAGGAAGGTGATCTGTGGCCGCTGTTTTTCCTCAGGTTGCAGAATCTGTCCTCAAAACGCATTATTTTCCATTTTAAAATAATTGGCAAATGTATTGGCAGTATTGGCAGATGCATTCAAATGTGTTTTTTTACTTATCTGAAATACTGTATGTTTCAGAAAAGAAAACAATCAGCCAATGACACAGCCCCCAGCCACACAGTAAGAGCCTCACAGGAGCAGGTAAAGAGCCGCATACGGCTCAAGAGCCACAGGTTCGCCACCCCTGCTGTAGGTAATACAGCATATCACTGAGATGCAATTGCTGCATGGAGCCTTCATCATTTAAACACCTTCAGAAACTCCATAGGAGTAAAAAAAAAAAAAAAATGCCTTTGGATGAGTCGCGGTATAGGTTGGTGGTTTAAAACCCCAATTGGAGGAGCAGGAATTGGTCTCAAATCGCAGCATCTGGACAAATACTCGTAGTAATGCTCGTTGTCCCTTCAAAACTACTTTCCCTCTACGATGAGCCTACAGTACGTGCACACCAGCGGTGGAAGAAGTATTCAGATCCTTTACTTAAGTAAAAGTACTAATACCACACTGTAAAAAAATACTCTGTTACAAGTAAAAGTTCTGCATTGAAAATGTTACTTAAGTAAAAGTCTGTAAGTATCATCAGGGAAATGTTCTTAAAGTATTAAAAGTAAAGACAAATCCTCCCATTGTAGAAAGTGTAAAGAATCCAACCAGTTGTGTGTTTAATGGTCTAATCATCTCAGCTGGACTTGTAGCCGTTATATTGTTGGCTAGTTTACTTTAGAATCAAACATCAGATTTTATAAACTACATGTGTTTTGTGTGCAGAAATCTTAATGTGTAAAGTAACTAGTAACTAAAGCTGTAACAGATTAATGTATTGGAGTAAAAAGTACAATATTTCTCTCTGAAATGTAGCGGAGTAGAAGTAGAAAGTGGCATGAAAAGAAAAGACTCAAGTACAAGTACCTCAACATTTGGACTTAGGTACAGTACTGGAGTAAATGTACTTAGTTACATTCCACCACTGGTGCACACCGATCATTTTAATCATCTGAATAGTCATTTCGGGGTCAAAAGATTTCCCGTTTGAGCTTCTTTTGAAAAATCCACATCCTGATTTGAGTCGAGTGAATTCACCCCACCGTTGGCCTGCTTCACACTCGTCAAGTGTTCCCTGTCCTTCCTGTGATTGCATTAGCCGAGCCTGATATCAGCCCTGCAGTCCCATCCACATAAATACGCCTCTCGAGGCTCTTGTGTAAGCACATACAGGTGCAGCCATAGAGGGCCTAGCTTGCGTCGGCAGGAAACAGGTGTCTGGCTATTGATAGCGTCCTGATGAGGGCGAGGAGGGGGTGGGGGCAACAAAATGCACGGTATGAAAATCAGGTGGGTTGTTGTGTGGTCCCCGGGTACAGTGACTACTAATTGTTACCAACGCTTTTGAGCCTATTTTTGTGGCCTGGTGCCAGATGGTTGCGGTTAACAGGGGGAAAGAAAGGGAAGGTAGTTGGTGTGTATAACAGGTTGTTGATTCCTGATGAAACGCGACCTTAGGGACTCCTTAACACCTGGCTTAAAGAGACGCACAATTATTAACAGAATGTAAATGTGTGTCGGAACAGTAGGTGCATGTTTTTAATGCTTTCCACACACCGTTGTGCAAATGCGCAAATATCAGTTTGATCCAAGTGGGACTACCAGGAAAGTTCTTTCTGTTTACTTGCGGTTTAAACGGTAGGTCAAACAGACGTTATCAGTGCACAAAGCAATCCCTGCACGTGAAGCACATATAGGGTCCAATGGAAGTCCACATAGAGATGGGAAGATGCAAAGCTTTTTTTTAAACAAAAATGTACTTGTAGATCTTCATGTGACAACATTGGTTTGTGCAGAAATTGGTTCCATTGAATCAAAACTAAACTTCCATAATACTGGATAGGGCTGGGTATCGTTGATACCAGTAAGGATACCGATACCAATACCGTGACTTTCAATACCGGTTCCCAAACAATCCTTTTTTCAATTATTTACATTCTGTGAGTGAATGCCTGATGTGCACCTGATCTATTTTAAATGCCCCTGAAATTAAAATGCAAATACTTTACCAACAACGGTTTCAAAAGGAAGACACTGTTAAACTCAGTCACACCATCTTTCCAGACTGTTCCAAACTAACTCCAGGAAAACCAGTTATAACTGGACTTTCAGCTGACTGATATCCAAACTGGAAGAATCGGACCAAACAGGAAAGGTATGGCAGCAACTAAACAAGACAGCTTCTGCTCAACAGGTTAACCTTATTCCAATTATTAACTTTAGCCCTTTAGGGTTCAAAGGTCATCAGAGATCAGTGTAACTCATTCAAATATTTATATTTGGAAGCAAAACCATGGTAACTAAATATGGAAAGTGCAGAGTATAGAGAATAGATATAGATAGATAGATAGATAGATAGATGGATTAAATTAATCCCAAATTCGGAAATTACTCTGTTACAGCAGCAAGTTACAAGGACATACACACATACAGAAAATACAATAACAATGCTCCTTCTAAGAGATTTGCAAAAAAATACTCTACATTTAATACCATGCATTCACCCTGAAAATAGTTTTCCATTCACTCTGAAGTGCAGCCTACAGCATAGCATTACACCACACATAACATAACACAGCGCAGCGCCCCCAGTGGTGGGAAGCGCACCTGTAACCTGGAAGGGGGGGGGGGGAACATAAACAGAGTCGACATGAAATCGATGCCTAAAACACCTTAATCTTCCAATTAAATCTCTTCAGTGGCTGTGGTGAGATGGTAACTGTGATAAGTGCAGGTTGGAGTGAGGCAAAGAGGAGGAGGAGGCGGAGGACAAACCTACACAGGTACGTCTGTCACGGGTAATTACCTTCTCAGTGCCCTCGGCTCTCCAAGCTGCCAGTCGTCTGTCTGTCAGAGAGATCAGCTTACCTCTTGTCTGGGAGTGTGCGCGCTTGTGTGTGTGTGTGTGTGTGTGTGTGTGTGTGTGTGTGTGTGTGTGTGTGTGTGTGTGCGTGCGACTGAATGCTTATGAGTGTGTACTCGGAGAAAGTGTGTATCTGACAGGTATAAAAAATGAGCGTGTGTTTCTGGCAACGAGATCATTTGCACAAGTGAGCGGTGTGTTTCGGGAGGAAGTGGGTGTTTGAGCAGGGAGTGTGCACACAGGTGTGTTGACACCGTGGGTGTTTGCACAAATGAGTGTGTGTGTGTGCAGAAAGGAAAGCAGTTTGCCTGAGTGTGTGTGTGTGTGTGTGTGTTTGTGTGTGTAGACTATGAGTGTGTGTGCATATGTGCTTACAAAAAGTGCATATTTAATTGAAGTGTGTGTGTGTCTTTTGACTATACAGAAAGATTGCGGTACAAGAGTGGGCAGGTAAGTGTGTGTGTGTGTGTGTGTGTGTGTGTGTGTGTGTGTGTGTGTGTGTGTATATGTGTGTGCTTGCATGTGCGTGTGCGTTAAGTGAAGAAAGAAAGTTTGTGCGAGAGACTAAATGAGAGTGCTAATAAATACTGTAAGCGTGAAAATGCGCTAAGTAAGACAGCATGTACCTCGAGAGAGAAGCAACAAAAAAAAAAGTATGTACCTGTTTGCCACCCTCTCCTTCACTTACACACACACACACACACACACACACACACACACACACACACACACACACACACCTTTCTCAATCCCACAAAGTGGCCATTGAGAAGTGAAAAGGTAGCAGGCCGATGGGAGGGATTGTTGTGCAAACAGGCGAACACAAAGGAGGCTGGTGTGTGTCAAGAGGCGGTGGGCAGGTAATAGAGCAGACATAATGGGAGCTAAGTACCTGTAATCCTCGGAGATATCACTCCAGACAAGAGGGGGACTCTGGGTAATTCCCTCCGGTTGGTGTAATTGGTCCCTCGCCAGGTTGGGAGTCTGTGTGTTGTGAGGGGGGTTGTAGGGTGTTTGGGCCAAGTATCAGGTGTGAGAGGGCATCAGCTGCACTGAGTGCCTCCTATTGATCCAGGAGAGGGACTGTGCGTGTGTGTGTGTGTGTGTGTGTTCCTGACCTAAATTCAGTAGAAGGCATCTATCAGGGAAAAAGGCACCAACCTGATTCACCAGGAGAAGGGGCAGGGGCAGGGGCAGGTGCACGAGGGGTGGATGGAGACATGATGATGATGGGGATGATGATGAAAATACTCTGTGGTTAGCTCAGGTACCACTCACATCCTGCCAACAGAATAAAGTAAAAATCAGTATCACTTATTATCAGACAATAATTATCAATTATTCAGTGAGTGATACATTACAGTTGCCTAGTGATAAAATATACGGTCAAGTTTGCATTTGTCCTTGGTTTAATTCATTTGTTTGAGGGACCGTGGTGCATGATCAGACGTTCGGAGATTTGTTCCCATTTCATTTTGCGTAAATCATAGAAAAGCATATGCACTGTAAACTGTGCTGAATAATGTTCTCTAGCGGCAGAAAACGCCGTAACATTTGCATTCTATTTCAAACATAAACCCGAGTGAAAAATCTGTTTATACTGATGGGCTTCTTTCTTTTGGACACTGGAAGAGATCCAAACACTTCCAAAAACCCTCCAATGTCCACCAGCCTTGCCCAAACTGTTTGACTGACAGGTAAACAGTGCACACGGAACAAAACTGGACATGAAAAGGTGAAAAAAATTCTTTATTAAAGCGATGATGTCTCACATTTTCTTGCTTTGAAAAAAACATTTGTCGCTGCGAGCTGCTGAAGCATGAGTCAATGTCAATGAGAGAACATAATTAAATTAAGGATATGTAAGCGCATGTGTGTGTGTGTGTGTGGTTGCAATGCTTACACATGCATGCATTCCTCGCACACATGTGCGTGTCCCATTTCTTCTGGATATCTGCTAATTGTGCATTTCAGTTCTGCTCAAGTGACTCTTTTAAAGCAAAACAGATACTGAGAGTTTGAGCGCCGAGAGCGACGGCGAGAAGCGAAGACGAAGAGAGGAGAGACAGAGACAGAGACGGAGAGGATGAAAAAAAAAAAAGAGATAAGAAACGGGAAAGACAGCTGCTCTTTTCCCTCTCATTTCATCCAGTTATTGGTTAACTCGGTGGAAAGAAAGTAAATGTTCAAGGGATTTCAGGTCGGCCCCTGCCTCCGCCAAGGTAGACATGCGCTCCACTTGAGGTCTAATTCAACTCTTGTGTAGTATTGATCGTGGCGGCCGCCACCAGGGAGCCCGCCGGTCTTTCCTCGGACCAAGGTAGACAACGGTGAGAGAAAAACGTGTTATAAAATGCCTCCCCTCCCTCATCCGCTCCCCTGTTGATATCAAGCTGCTGTTTTTTTCGTCTCCTTTTTCTTCCCACTTTTGAGTGCATTCGTTTTTTGTTTTTTTTCCTTCCCTTCAGGTTTTTGCCGCAGAGTGATGGAACACCTTTGGAAAAGAGCCGCAGGGACCGGCAGGTTTTTACCGCTCAAGACACCGCTGTAAATTGAAAAGGAACAGTTGTGTGTTTGTGTATGCAAGGGTATGGTTGGGCAAGCATGTGCGGCGGTGTACGTCTTCTGACATGCATGTATGTAAGTATACAGGAGTAAAGTGTTTCCGTTGTGTTTTGGGAGTCTGTCTGGGGCTGAGAGCTGATTCAGCTGCACTTGGGTAGGGGGAATCAGAGGGCGAGGAGGATGGACGGACGGTTGCAGAGAGGTGATGGCAGGGTGGACTGGGGGCGGGATGCGAATAGGGGGTGGGGGGGATTCTGGAAGAAGCGGTACCTGCGATGAGAAAAATATGGATTCCTGTCGGCAAGACAAATTGATCTTTAGTGTGTGGGAGGAGCAGAGAGGCTTCTGAAGGGAAATCTGCTGATGG
This sequence comes from Sander lucioperca, assembly GCF_008315115.2. Lineage (NCBI taxonomy): Eukaryota > Metazoa > Chordata > Actinopteri > Perciformes > Percidae > Sander > Sander lucioperca. Next base: position 1,833,259 of record NC_050196.1, on the reverse strand, counting down.
GGAGGGCAGGAAAACAACAAGGAGAAGACAGGTCTGAACATAGGGTTTTGTGTGTGTGTGTGTGTGTGTGTGTGTGTGTGTGTGCGTGCGTGTGCGTGTGCGCTATTCAGAGCTATTACAACTGATGTTAGTCAGATATTGTCGATAAGAATCGAGAATGCAGGTGCACATTCTCACAAACAACTCTGATTCCTTTCAACTTGATAATGATTCATTTTTGGTGGTATTGCTGGTAGCGAGTATAGATTGCGGAGCCAAAGAGCTACTTCAGCGGATGTGTGTTGCACTTCTATAAAGTTAGGGAAGTTTCGAGAGCCAGATTTAAAACAGAACTAAAAATTGATGCAGCAGGGGTCAAGCTATCCTAACTTCTAGTCCCCAGTATGGATACTGCACTTCCCATAATGCAACTAATGCCTACCAGACACTAGAATACTTTGAACTGACTTGCATCAGATGTATGAACTGGGGACGGCCTGAAAGTGACCCGCATGCGCAAAAAAGAAATACGTCATACGCAGCACCCTGTTCTAATGCTTATCAAAATCAACCCATGGATGTATTAAGAGAACCGCGGAGATGTAATCATTATGTCGTGCTACTAGCTACCGCTAGCTACTAGCCGATGGCCGGCAGTTTGGGAACAGAGACATTAATAATGTTACATCCACATTACAGGCTTGACAGCAAACAGCCCTCGGATGTTTTATAAGTAAGGGATTTGGACTACATATTGAATTTTGACATACGTCCCCAGCTCGGAACAGGGTTCCTGTTAGAACTAATCACTGTTCATTGGTTACTTTCTTTGAATTGACAAAGCTTCTCCGTAATCAAGAAGATATCATACAACCGTTCTCAAGGCTGAGTAGTACTTGTCATGATTGTTTAAACCGACATTTAACTTTCACTTTTAGACATGATACAGTGGTTTCTTGAGGATACCAAAAATACCAAAATGTAAGTGGGTATTAAATGATGCAAAATATGTCTAGAATTTTTACATTTGATGTAGCCAAATGGTTTATGTCTATGTGCATGTACAGTAGTACAGTAATATACTGTATGCATGTATGTACGGTATGTGTGAGTGTGTTGGTGTGTGTGCCAATGCTCCAGACACCTGTTACTACCCCCAACACACACACACACACACACACACACACACACACACAGAGTACTATGTAAACAGGAAGGAGGGTATGTGAGCAGAAATGCCATCTTTCTCCTTTGGGAAACAGGTTTCTGTTTCCGCCCCCCTGATATACAGTACACTGACCACATTTAACTGACAATCTCTTACATGTTCACACCAGTTGATAATGTAAGTATCTTCATTAGCATTTGCTGTGACACAGTAGTGATACCACTTATATCCAAAGAATAAAAAGCTTTGACATTTTCTTTAAACACCGTGTAGGAGATCAAATAGTCTATATCCACGACGTTTCTCTTCTGGGATATTGTTCATTTGCTGCCGGAAATTCCGCCGGATGTCCATCCCCTTCCTCTTTCTTTGTGTTGGCGTTCTAACCTCTGGTGGATTTCTGAGGACTATGGTTACCTGCTCCTCAGATCTCTGCAGGGTAAATCCAGACAGCTAGCTAGACTATCTGTCCAATCAGAGTTTTCTGTTGCACGACTAAAACTACTTTTAAACGTACACATGTTCCAGCAAAACAAGTTCCTTCCTGAGACTATTTAGCAGAGGCACTGTTTCTCTGTGCGGAGCTTAGCACTGCCCAAGACGATTGTGATTGGATTAAAGAAATGCCAATAAACCAGAGCACGTTTTTCTCCCATCCAGGAATGCTGTGTGGAGTAGCCAGACCTTCCTCTACAGCGCTGTGGAGGAAGGTCTGGCAAAGCGAGACTAGAGATCAAATAGCCACCGGAAAACCAAACTTCAAACAACAGAATATGCAAAGTAAAAGACATTACTGCACGTATTGATGTGAAAGAGAGACGATCATGTAAATATGATGACTGCAGCACACAGGAGCAGCAACTGTTTTAAATGTCCAAAAGCATCGAAAGCTTAATGCATAAACCATGAGTCAGTCAAGGCAAAACACACACAAAAAACCCATCCAAGCATTAAAGAGGCCTATCACTTCATCTCAGGACCCATAAATCAACCGCAGAGAATGTAGGAGACACATTTCAGGATTCACCAAACTGCAATAACACCATTGTTGTTCCTTAAACTATCTGACTACCTCAAATGTTTGCATCTGTTAAAGGCGGCTGCTAAGGTTGCCTCTGAGCGCTGGCTGGGTGACACCGTTATCACCAGGCGCCAGATTGGCACCTGTCACGGAGCATTCAAACCCCCTGTGAGTAACGCTGACAGACAGGTCGGCGCAGCCGGACCTGAGGTAGCACCCGTGGGTCCCCTGGCCCACCCTGGGCGGGTGTGAGATAAAAGTAAAAATAAAAACGTTTTTGTTCTTTCACAAGTCAAAAGAAGTCTGTCTCAACACGCGGTTTTTATCAGCCATATTACCTTGGTGTCCGTGGCGTGTATACAGTACTGGTGGTAGTGGAAAAAAGCATCAACAGTAAAATAAAAAGTGACAAAAACATTGAATAAAGTGTCAAAAAAAGGGACAAAAATATCAGAAAATGGGTAAAAAAAAATGGGGCCAAAATAACCGGTGTTTATTTTCTATTATGACCCGAGAGGACAAGAAGTGCATGGTCAGCAGGGGACGACAACACGAGGGTTAAAAACTGCCAAGAAGAACGTCTGTAGGAGATAGATGCTGTTTGCCAGATTTTAACCCTGCGGCAGATACGATTAGTAGCAACAGAAAAAATGAAACAGAAAAGAGTTTTTTTCTTGCTGTTCAGTGTGGCATCATTTGAAGAAATTAAGAGGTTCTTTAAACTGAAGTCCTTTTATTTTCTTTCTTTATTTCAGGCCCGGACGTCAGGGGGGTCAAAGCAACGGAATGAGCACCTCCTTATTGAAGAAGACAAGAGCAATGATCGATGCCAATCGCGTAATCAGGTCTTTATTTGAAGGGGGTCGTTGATTCTTAGTCCATCAAGGTTAAGAGCCCGGCACTTGTCACGCCGTGATTTATTATTGCCAGAAGCAGACGAACGACGTCGCATGCCAAAGGGGGAGTGGAGGGTGGAGAGGGGTTGGTGGGGAGTGCAGGAGACGAAGCCCCGACGCTTGTATTAATAAGTCCAGACGTTACGTGTGAGGGCGCATTTTGGAAATTACCCTTGAAAAAAATTAGCGTGTCACAATCAATCGGCATCAAATGATTCAAGGGGGCGTGGCCTGGCCTCATTTAAATGGCATTCATCGCCACATGCACGGAGGGTAAACGAGTGGATGTTATTCACATGTCTTCAGCACTGAAGAGTTATTTCAGCCTCTTTGTTTTTGACTCATGCGAGCGCGTGCGTGCCACCGATTGTGCGATTTCCTCGCTTTCACGTTAAGACGTCGGATCAAAAATTAAGCGACAAATTTATGACAAATAAGTCATATCTGACAGTCAAAAGTGACATTAAACTCCAACGTGTGCTTCAAAATAATGATATTTTTTTCTGGCATTCAAGAACAGAAGCTCATTTTGTTGCAGCTTTATCATCCTCACTATGAATGAAAGTGACGTCTAAAAAGCTCCAAATGTAGATCCTTCAGTTGGGCTGCCGCGGTGAAAGAAAACGCCGCTATGAGTGATGCCTATTTACAAAACCAAAGTACGCCGGGACACTCCCAGCCTGTCCGTGAGACCACAGTGGTATATGGAAGACCAATGGAGCGGAAAGTACATTTTTCATTCCGTTCCCCTCTGTTTGTGCCCCCTTATACACACACTACACAACAGGGAACACATGTAATGCATCACGCCATGATTTCTGACAGCGAGGTGGAGGTAATAACTTCAGGAAGCCCGCTCCCCTTTCTTTTTCTTCCACCCTTCATCCACCCCTCTCAGTGGCTCGACGCTCTCACGTCAGCCATCGATCTGGTGGCTGGAGACAACTCATTTCACCGCCGTGACACGCCATGATGGAGCGGCGCGCCCTGAACCCCTCGACTTGTTCCCCGGCCCCCGTGCTCCAGCATGCCGCCGTCAGAGAAGGCAGGCAGTGTGTCGGGACGCTTGGCGAGTCTATTGATCTGCAGCGGTTGGACAGCCAGAGAGGCGCTGACGCCATGCTCTCCCGGCCGTTTTTATTTTCATTTGTGTGGGCCTCGTCATGAGGCCGCAGCTCTCTGTCACCATGTTTCTGATCCTGGCACACTGACTGTGTGGATTTACTGGGTCTTAAGCTTTCTAAGATGTGGCATTTCATTTCGATTTAGCTTTGAGTCTTTTGACCAGCGGTGGAAGAAGCATTCAGATCCTTTACTTCAGTAAAAGTACTAATACCACACTGTAAAATACTCTGTAGTCCTGCAGTGAAAATGTTACTTCAGTAAAAGTCTAAGTATCATTAGGAAAATGTAGTTAAAGTATTAAAAGTAAAGAACTCTCCTCCCATTGTAGAAAGTGTAAAGGATCCAACCAGTTGTGTGTTTAATGGTCTAATCATCTCAGCTGGACTTGTAGCCGTTATATTGTTGGCTAGTTTACTTTAGAATAAAACATCAGATTTTATAAACTACATGTGTCCTGTGTGCAGATATCTTAATGTGTAAAGTAACTAGTAACTAAAGCTGTAACAGATGAATGTAGTGGAGTAAAAAGTACAATATTTCTCTCTGAAATGTAGCGGAGTAGAAGTAGAAAGTGGCATGAAAAGAAAAAGACTCAAGTAAAGTACAAGTACCTCAACATTTGGACTTAAGTACAGTACTTGAGTAAATGTACTTAGTTACATTCCACCACTGCTTTTGACAAAAAAAGAACTTATCAGTTTTTTATCATTTGATTATTGTCCATTTCAGTCAAACTTGAATCAAATGAAACTCCTGTGATTTTATTATATTATTAATTATCATGATTTAGGTTTGAATGCAATTTAGGCCATGCATTGTTTATTTCTTTTGTCAAGTTCTTACAGTCACTTTTCATCGTCTTTCCAATCCCCAGCCTAAACATAACGATGCATTCAAGGCTACAGTAATATCCGGAATTTAGTAAAACATCTATAGTTGTTTTTTTGAAAAAGACATTCTTTGCCAATAAAATCAACATTGTAATAACAATACCTTTATTCTATTGGAGAATGGAATCCTGCAGAATAAAAACACCTAACCCAGATTAATGCCTTGCTCTACCCATGATTCCACGCTGGCCGTGTTGGCGCCCTGACTCTGTCAGTTTGTAGTGCTTGGTGTTGCAGCCGCGAGGCTGTACAGGTCACCCTGATTTCTGCACAAGTGTTGAACCTAACACCTGACCCCGAGGCTTTACCGGAAAGATCCAAACCCAACGTGACACATGACTACAAACCCACCCCCTTCTGCTGAATATTGCATCGCTTAAAAACCCAAAGCTACATATTCATGGTGTCAGACGGGGAACACGTGTAAGGTAAAATAAAGAAACCAAGTGCTGATTGTGTGCTCATTATGATGAGTGCGTGCAAGTGTGAGGCAGTGTGTGCATGCGTGTAATCGTGTTTGAGTGTGTGTGTGTGTGTGTGTGTGTGTGTGTTCAAGTTGGTGCATGTGTGTGTGTGTGTTTGTGTCTGTGTGAATGCTAAGCTCAAGTCAAGGGCAGTAATGCAAATGGTGCTGTCACTTCATTTATTGCAGGATGGGTAGATAGATGTGTGTGTGTGTGTGTGTGTGTGTGTGTGTGTGTGTGTGTGTGTGTGTGTGCGCGTGTGTGTGGTGAAAGAAGTGGGAATCAAACTGAATCTCCTCACAACACACACACACACACACACACACACACACACACACACACACACACACACACTTTCGTCGGTAGAACCTCGGGGCTAAGATGAGCCTCAACCTGAACTTGGGAGTTCATTTTGTTTCTGTACGTCTGGAGCAAAAAGAAATAGCCTGGGGATATTACAAGCATTTTTTTTTTTTTGTTGTCTTCCTTCCTGCCTGCCTGTTCACTTAATGTTTCAGTAAAACCTCCGGAATTACAGGCAGAAAGGTAATTCGTCAGCGAGGAAGCTTTATTTTCCAGCACTCCCAATTGTTCTGACAGCCAACCTTGCTCGTGAGATCTTTCCTTTGGCGTATTTGTGTGTGTGTGTGTGTGTGTGTGTGTGTGTGTGTGTGTGTGTGTGCGTGTGTGCGTGTGTGATAACATATGTGCGTTTGCAACTGGGGGTGGAAGGGTGGATGGGCCCGTAATAAATCAGACGAGGCAAAAGATGAAAATCATGGAAATGGGACCACAAGAAAGGTGAGGGGAAGCTCAAATATCTGGATATCCACTGGATTTCCCCAAACGGTTTAGCAATCCACCTCTCAATAATAATAACAATAATACACCTTTTTACATCTGAGTGTTTTTCCTCACACACAAAAAAATGACTGGCTGAAAATCGTGAGGTTGAGCTGCAAATTCAAATAATCCTTTTTTTTTCCAAATAGAGGACCTACTCCTTAAAACCTCCATTACAGGTATAAAAAAAAAAAAAAAAAAAAACGTTATCGCCGTCTTTGTGGCTTCCAGTGCTCTCGCTACGTGTAAGAGCACAGCCTCCGAGTATTAGTGGAGGCGGTTTTAAGAGAAAAACTTCATTAAATACCTCGGGGATTAGCTGCCAGAGTTGGCCTGGTGTCTCGGCTTGCAACGGTTAAACCTTTTGCACCTGCTTCACCCTGCACTGACATCCTACTCTTTTTCTCTCTCTCTCCCTCTTTTTTTTTTTTTTTAAAAAAAGAGCAGGTTTTGAGAAGCTGCTTTAAGAATCTAAAAGAACTACCTCCCACCCCCCGACAATCTTCATCCGAATGGTAATGAAATCAGCCAATTTAGCCTGAAACATAAAAGTTGGGGGGCTAGGACGAATGGCATTGAAGCATGCACTCAAAAGTGGACTTCAAAAGGAGAGAGAGAGAGAGAGAGAGAGAGAGAGAGAGAGAGAGAGAGAGCAGCACCCAGGCGCGGGTGCCGCAGTGGCCGCAGCATGAGGGAAGAAAAGTTCCGGAGAGGTGGGCAAATCTGTAAGGCGCTGGAGCCGAGAGGGAGAGCAAGTCACCTCATCAGGCGTAGATTTTACAGCCCCCGTTGCCCTAATCCTGACAAGCCGTCTGCCATTAGGGAGGCTGCACCTCCCTCCCCACCTCCGACCGCTCAACTTCTCTCCCTGTGTGTGTGTGTGTGTGTGTGTGTGTTATCCTCACTCAGGAGAGAGAATTTCATCTTGTTGTTAAAGATGCCACGCAGAGGATGAGGGGATGGGAGTGTATTTATTTGGTTAACTATGGCAGGGATCTGTTTTTTAAGCCAAGGACCCCTTAACTGAAAGAGGGACAGAGCAGCGAACCCCTACTACATACAGTATATTGTATAAAATTAAGTTGCATATTAAACTGGGCCTACAATAACATGTAGGGCGGCCTAAAGCCTTTATACATAGTTTTTTTTTGCATAGAATACTAAGGTATTAAAATAGCCTAATAATTGTTTGCACAGTTTTATAAATCATGTTTTAATGTTAAACATACATGTAGCACCGTAAATCCATAGTATTTACTGTATCTGTGGATGGTTATCTCAGTGACTACCTTACCCATAGGCCAGTAAGCCTATCATCTGTGGGGATTTATATTTGCTGATAATATGTTGCACTCATGTTAACACTTTTAATTTTTTTTCAAAAATTAACAATAATTTGCGCCCCTCCCCTGTTCTGCATTTGAGGATCCCCTAGAGGTCCCGGACCCCCTGTTGAAGATCCCTGAACTATGGTGATGATGAAGAAGAGGCAGACGAGGACAATGGGTAGGGTAGACTAAGAATCTGTGTTTTCACACACACGCGCACACACACACACACACACACACACACACACACACACACACAGTTTCTTTTTGTTTTTTGAGGTGGGATCCAAATCAATATTCCAACTCCAGGAGCCTTCAAAGGCAGCCAAAAGTAGCCAAGTGAAAATAGTTGTTTGGGAAATCGAAGCGCAGGAGCATTGGATTTGGTTTGGTTCAAAGCAACAACAAAAAAAGCATGATTATGGAAGCGCAAGACAAACACAAACACACAGACAATGCAATGCAACAATCCATATTTGGGTTTAATTAATTGCCTAATGCCAATAATATTGCTGTAATGGGATGCTAATTACAGTGTAATTATGTAAACGATGGTTAACTCTGATGATCGGCGCTCAAATTAGCATTCAAATCATGTCAGCGAAGGGCCCACCTCTCATAATTGCATTAAAAGATGTACGCAACTTTGAAACGGAAGCACCAGAACCTTTTTTCTTCTTTTGTGTGTGTGTGTGTGTGTGTAGAAGACGTGTAAATGCCCCTCCTCCCCCCCACACTCCAACACTACACTCGCCCTTTCCTCCACCTCTGTACTTTTCACTTGCAGAATCCAACAGAAACATCTGTTAAGTAGGAGCAAATGTCAGCTAATTATTTCACCAAAGCATGTTTTTAATTGATCAACAGGGGAACAGCTGTAGAGCGGGGTTCTCGCGTCACGGCACTCCGCGAATGAAGACGGAGGCTGGGAGGAGGAGGAAGATGGGGGTGGGGGGTGTTCTCGGAGACAAGAGAGCAAGCAAACCCTTCACCCATCACGCTCCAAACCGTTGAGAAAGGGTTTGACCCACCACTGTAATTACTTATTGCGGCTTAAACAGTGCCAACCTGTGACAGAGTCAGGGGAGCGCTTGTGTTAAACCTTGATCAAACAGATATTAACACGTTAAATGCACAGACCTTTTTTTTAATACGCTGTGAACAAAGGTCTGCTGCTGCTCGGTTCATGATGAAGCAGTGACTGTTTCTTCTAGTGTTAGCAGTGTTGGGGAGTAACGGAATACATGTTACGTATTCAGAATACAAATTATGAGTAACTGTATTCCGTTACAGTTACAATTTAAATAGTTGGTATTTGGAATACAGTTACATTGTTGAAATCAATGGTTTACATGACAATACCTCTCTGTTTCACGAGTTTATTCACTCTCTCAATAAATTAAGGCAACTCTATGCATTTCCCAGAAGCCCCAATATGAAAAAGAAAAATTTAGCTATTTGCGTGATCGGTCACAATGGAGTCGGAAGAGGAGCAGCAGGAGCTAGAGGTAGAAGATGGAGCCGGAACCGGCACAACAGAGCCAGGGCAGGAATGCGTTTCTATCTTTGAAATTCAAACAGCATTTCACATTAAAGAAAGAGAAGGGAGAACGAAATATAACAGCAGTGCAGTGCAACCTCTGCTTGCCAGCAACCAACCTCCTTTCAGTGTCCACATTACTCCACCTCCAACCTGAAGAAGCATCTTAAAGTAAATCATTTTTTTTATTAGCCAAGGGTAGTCGTCTGCGGTAGTTTTACTGGTCACCTTGCTATTTAATAGTTGTATCAGCTAGCTACCTGCTTAGTTGACGTGTGACTTTACATTCTCCTACGTGCTGATTTACTATCCCCAGAGCAGTTGAAAGACTGACTAATATGACATGCTAGCTAACATTAGCTAAAATTAGCTCGTGGTAGCTTAGACTGCGGTTAGATTTTTGGAGTATGCAGTTCGAGACTACAAATACAAAATCTATCTGCTTGTTCAGGTAGGCTACTTGTTAGTAACGCGACTGTGGAAGCTTTTACCAGAGTAGGCCTGTTAACTAAGCTGTATGTGATGGCCGCATCCCTACACTTAGAAAATGCAATTCAATGTGGAAGTAATCCAAGTATTCAGAATACGTTACTCAGATTAACAGAATACGTTACAAATTACTTTTTTTGGCATGTATTCTGTAACGGAATACGTTTTGAAAGTATCCTTCCCAACACTGAGTGTTCTATCTGAGTCTATCTATCTATCTATCTATCTATCTATCTATCGAGTCTATCTATCTATCCATCTATCTATCTATCTATCTATCTATCTATCTATCTATCTGAGTCTATCTATCTATCTATCTATCTATCTGAGTCTATCCATCTATCTATCTATCGAGTCTATCTATCTATCCATCTATCTATCTATCGAGTCTATCTATCTATCTATCTATCTAAAAACAGGCACTGCCATGGTTGGTAGGTTTGATTCCCTGTTCATTTGACTATTCACATCTGGGCACAACCTAGGGACATTAGCACACATAGAAATGTTGGAAAGAAATAGTCTCAACGTATTAGACACATCGATCAGTCTATGATCGCCTCTCTGAGAAAGGAATAAAGAGTCAAGGTGTTGCATCTAAAGTTTCTTTCCAGATGAAAACCATATTTTACTGAAGGATGACAAGCTACACAACATTGGGCTTGGGAAATAAAAAATAAAACAATTACACAAAAAGTCTAATTCACAAGAGTAATACTTAAAGAAGCATTGTATTTTTTCTTAATTCCTGAAATGTTGTAATTTGGGTGTTAAAAAAAAAAACATTTAAATGTTGGATCCCCTGTGTAGCTCAACAGGTGAAGCTGAGGCTCCATTCTCACAATGCCATATAAATAATAAAAAACACCCACATAGCACCAGGAGGCACTTTGGGTAAAAGGTGTTGACCGCATGACATATGTTTTGTCCCTCGCTGAGTTTTCATTTAGTGAAATCACAAACCCGAGACTTCCAGGTAAATCTGTCTCATCTGCGAAAGGTCAGGAACGTGTGATTTGTTGTGAGCCGAGCTGTTTTTCAGAGGGCAAACGCGGTGGTGTTTTGCCGCTCCTATTTCTGTCACATCCAGGTAGAAGATCAGGGAGAGGTGGAGGCCCAGAGAGACACACAGATCTGGGTTAACTCTGTAGATGCTGTCCCTTGAGGGCGGTTGTGTACTATGGAGCTCGCAAAAGGGAGTCTGTTGCATGCCTACCCTTTATCCCCGTATAACTGGGAGTCTTTATCCGCAAACACATAAAGCTAAGGGCCATTTTACATGAAGTGTGTCACAAACAAACAACAGGGGGACTACAGAGTTGGCTTACAATTTCCTATGGGTTCATCACTATGCGCGGCAATCACATTAAACTGTCTTTTTGATCCATTAATAGTATAGTAATTATAAGTGCAGCCCCTGTGTTCTTTCATGGACTTTTTAAGCATCTACTTATAAGAGGTTGTGCTGACTGGTCCCAACGTGCCAATATCGGAAAGTTTTTATGGGTTTCATCAAACAGCGCTAGCTGCTGCAAGACGTCAACAATGAGGTCATCAACTATTGTTTCCTGGTAGCTGTTGTCATTCTGTGACATCACTCGATGGGATTGGCTGGATCACAGACAGTCAGGAATGAAAATAAATCCTGTTGGAATAATATGCTTGTCGCATTTAAGCAGGGTGAAATCTGCCTTGTATACTTTTCGTTTATTCAGTGATATGATTTTTTTTTTAATGGAATGCAAAATAAATCGTCCGAAAAATCATGTTCTATGATTTTTTTGGGCGCTCACACTAGAAATAGGAGTCCAATGTATTTTTTAGCACAAAAAAAAAACAAAAAAAAACCTACATGACAGACAAAGAATAAATCATAGTTTTCCTTTTGTTTTCCACCTTCTGTATGATGCACAAAACTCCCAGGAGCGTTTCCTCAGAGGGATTTCCCCTTTTGAGTTCTTTTGTGGCCAACTTCTCCACGCTCCTGGTGAAGACGTGGAGAAGAAGAAAAGATGAAGAGCGAGAGGAGGGGAGGGGAAGAAAAGAGAGAAATCTTCCAACTGGCAGCGGTATGGACTAGGGGAAGATCAAGCATGACTAAAAAGTACATTCACTGCTAGTCAGTGAATTTTGCTCCCTATTTGTCACTGCCACCTTGGAGAGCAGTAAGCATTAATAATACATGGGAGCTGGGGGAATCTATTAGAGGCTACCGTTGCGAAGAGGGAATCGGACGGAGGCTGGGCGCTGGAGCTGTTAGGAAGGGAGAGTGCGAGGGTTGGGTGGGAAGACAGAGAGATAGAGAGCAACAGCAGGCCTGGGTGCTCCAACCATGCACCCTCTTATTTATTGAAGAGAGTTTTAAGGGGCGAGGGGAGGGGGGGCGTGGAGGTGTCAGGTGTGGCTCATGTGATGCATCATTGGAGAGTGTAGGAAAGGAGGAGAAGAGAGAGTGCCGTGGTGAGAGGAACCTCAGGACACAACTGTAATTGAGTTCATTGATCAAATAGAGGAGGAGGAGGGACGTGGAGGGAAAGAATATATCCAGTGGACACGCTGTTACCAAGCCGTGCGTTCAAGTAACTCAACAAACCCAAAGAAGTCTGCCCATGTGGTTTGACATTGGAAAACGCTGGCGGATTCAACCATTCTAGCCAACTTATTTCAACCAATCACAACTAAAATGGCCTGGCTGAAGGGCACCTCAAATCAGGGGCGGGGCTAGAAGGGGGGCACGGGGTGTAACCGGGTGTCACCCCCCCCCCTCTCAAAAAACCAACATTGGGTTAGATTGCTTGCTGTCAATCTGACTATGGTGATTTCCATTGGATCAGAGTACTGTCACTTGGCTGCCTGCTCTGCCAATCTTCCCAGCCCTTGTCACATGACCAATTCATGTTTCCATGCCATGGAACCAGCACTGGAATTGTTTTTCTAAAAAAGTGGCAGACTAAGCCTATAGAAAATGTGTATTGTATTCGGATATTCTGATACAATGTGTGTAAAATGAGAACAAGTGAAACTAATAATGAATGTGATGTTTTATTTAGCAGAATTGCATTGTGTTGTTCTATCCTATCCAATAATTTCTATATTTCTAAGCAGATTTTCTAAGCTGTATTCTGATAAATTCTGATGAAAATAAAATAATGCTATCACCTGTAATCAATCATTATTTTCTTGTTCTCTATTATCATTATTTTAACGTTGGAACGATTGTATTTGGACATGTTTTTACAACACAGACAAGGAGACAGGTGCCTGTCTGTGCTGCCACACACTCTTAACCCCCCCCTCCCTTGTTTTGGCCAGGTCTAAGCACTTTGTGGGGGTGGGGAGGGTGCCATTTGTTGCTTCAGATGTGCTGCTAATCCTTTGATCGAACCTCTTATGCTCCTCAAACTTGCGACCGGGGCCAAGCTACTAATGAAATTCTGAGGCCGGCAGATAGGCCTCGAGTCGGAGCGTGACAGAGTCCATCTGGTGTGCTAAAGTCCCCCTCTGCTCTCAAACACACTGCTCAGTGCAACTCTATGGGAACACGTTGAAGTGTTTTTGCAGCGTTTAAGCTGCTGCACTGGGGCCAGATCTACTCTGCTTCTACCCGATGCCACATTAACTGTGATTAAGGCTACATTTACTCTACATTGCTACGTTTTGGTTTAAAAAAAAAACTATCTTTTGCTATGTTTCCCCCTCTCATTCCCCCTGCTCTGGCGTTTCCCCCTCTCATTCCCCCTGCTCTAGCGTTTCCCCCTCTCATTTCCCCTGCTCTGGCGTTTCCCCCTCTCATTCCCCCTGCTCTGGTGTTTCCCCCTCTCATTCCCCCTGCTCTGGTGTTTCCCCCTCTCATTCTCCCTGCTCTGGCGTTTCCGAGCCCCTAAACCGGAGACATTTGGAAACACTTCTGACCCGTTTTGGTTTGGAATCTGACACTGACGCCAACATTTCTACTCCTGATTGGGTCACGACATCTCATTCTCTGAGACTAAAGCTACTACTACCGTTACCATGGCAACTACCAGAAGCGGGCGGAGTCTCCATGCTGCCTCCTGTTTATGCCCAGTATACCAGAATGTTGATGAGATATGAGGTTTGGGCGTGTTAGATTAAACAGAGATTAGTTCTTCTACTGGAGATAAAAACACTTGTGTGCACTTGTGGAGATCACTGACACCTGAGTTTAAGATGCGTACTATGCGTATGTATAGATACCAAAAACATACTTTTTTAAATATCTAACATTGACGAATAACACTATGTTTTGTTATTTATACAGGATTTAGTCTGACATTGGGAAAACTATTGATGAAAAAGAGGAGACTAAATCTGAGCAAGTGTTTGATCTTAAGTGTATATTACAAAAAAAAAGTACAACAATACTTTGGTAGGTATCCAAAAAAAGCATTAAGGTTGGATACCACGTCCTGTACCTGTGTAATGTGTTGGCAGCTTATTGAGCAAACCTGAAGAAACCTGGATGCAGTCATGTCCTCGGCTCCAAAAACCCTCTCTCATCTCATGCCCAAATTAAGAATAACTACCAGAGATCCCAACCCTGTTCCAAAGAGCAAATCACAACAAACCACTGAATGTTTCCTTTCCTTTTGTTTTCAAAGGTGCTGTCCATTCATGTGATCCCCTGTGTGATATCCAAACCCATCAAGACCTGATACTTTTTTTTTTTCTTTTTCATACATTTCCACACTTGACAGACCTGTGTAGGAACCCTGATCAGTTGCACTGACCCAATCAATACCACACACACACACACACACACACACACACACACACACACACACACACACTTAACCATACAGTTTCCTATGCCTGTAGGAAAAAAGGCAAGAAACAGCAAACCACCTGCTGTGAACTACACATTCATTCTGTTTGTGTTTGCTTCAGTTGGCTGAACTCGCTTCTATTGATGTGCCGTTTGTCTACTTTTCCACTTTTCAAAACTTACTTCAAAAGCAACGCTCTGTCTGCTCTCTCTTCTCCGTTTGGTCTGCATTAACAAAAGCGCTTCACGACATGAAGATCCAGACGCTAGGCGAAAGGCCACAGGTCACAGCAGGAGTTTTGCAATGTTGAAAATATATACATTAATAATTATGTGTCCATTTATGTTTTTATTGTTGGTGGTCAAATTCAAATATTCCTAAACAACAATGCATATCAACAGACTTCAGCTAAGCGGTATAAGTACGACTAAAAAAAAAAGGGTCAAAGGTCAGGAGTTGATGTGACTCACTTCAGGGGCGAAAAGGAACTTGTAAATGGAAGTTTTATAATATATATATAATATATAAGACATTATACTGATTCTTTGGATAACGATATTTGCTGATATCACACACAGTCTGCCACGATATGAGACAATATCATATCATCCCATTTAACCCAATCCTTTACATTTATATCATCAACACACAAAAAAACAACTGAAATGTTATTTGATAATTCTATTACTGGGTCAAACTATTCTTTTTAATAAAAGGATAAAGATGAAGTGTGAATTTCAAAATAAAGGTGCACCTTGAAGCTGACATGTAACAAAAGTTAGTGCTCATAACAGTCAAGAGAGATAGTGGACTGCATTTTTCTGGTATTTTTCGGTTTTAAAGTTTTAAACTGAATCCATTTTCCTCTATTACACAATGCATTTCCAGTGCAGAATAAAGCAGGAGTAAACCATTTTCTAGCAGACAGTTCGGAAAAAGGGAAGCCGTCAATGACTACATTATGTGAGTCCAATCACATAAAGTGGCCTGAAGATGATTCGGCATGCGTTTCTCTCGGCAGACGTGTGGATGTATGTGTCTGTTAAACGATGTAGAGCCTCGAGGCTCACACTAAATCTGGCCTCTCGCTCTCGGAAATTACAACCATAGTGTCACAGCTTGGCAGCTTCGGATATCATCTTAGTGACCTCTGTGTGTGTGTGTGTGTGTGTGTGTGTGTGTGTGTGTGTGTGTGTGTGTGTGTGTGTATCCACTGTTTAAGAAAGCAAGCCAACAGGCCATAAAGATGCTAGTGCAGCATCAGAACACCGATTTGCTGTTTGTCTGCAACTCAAAAATAAAGTAACAAACTGTATAAGTTTAGTTGCTCATTGTGCATGTGTAACTTAAGTTTCCCATTCATTAGGTCTACTTGGGCACCCCGCCTAGGTGTGTGTGTATGTGTGAATTTCTAAAGTGCACTTTCTGTCCTCGATGACAGAAAATGTTAGTGGTTTTAAAACCGTGACTTTTTCAAACCGCGGTACCGATGTCAAAATGTCAAAACAATGTAATCGAGATTATTTTTTCCATTACGTTCTGCAAGTAAACAAAAATCAAGTAAATGGGAAAAGTATGAAGGGAAATTTCACAGTTCAAGGTGTTTTTACTGTTTAAGTTCAATACATGCAACATCTTTTCAAAAGTCAACACGTAACCGTATTAAATGATCGCAATTTCAGTAATGACCAAAATAACTGTGATTGTGATTTTTCCAGAAGTGAAGTTAAGTCACGTGAACATTGTCAACAACCAATGGGTGCTCTCCCTCCAGCACCAATCAGGAAGCAGCAAACGGCTAGAGCCAGTGGTGTTTATGGTTGCTATGGCGCCGTGCTAAGCTAAACGCTAAAGAGGGAAAGTTGCTGATCTTCAACCCTTCTGAAGAGAGTCATCCAGCGGGAGTTTTACTGGCAGATAAACACAGACCTCCGGGTACTGGAGACATTCATCTACATGTACGGCAGAACAGAACATCTGCAGACTTTCACTTAAAGTTAACAGCTAATGCTAGCGATGGCTATTCAGCTTGGTTCAATTTTTCAAATCAAATCTAGTTGTAGTCTTGCAATGTGTGACCCTGAAGACCCCCAGTCTTTAAATAGTATGTATGTATGATGTTCAGAGTCTTCTAGTGTATGGTAGGCATTAGTTGCTCATTGTAACTTTAGTTTGTTGCTTAGTAAAAGTTATTCTTGTATTAAAGCCTGGCTGGTGCTGCATTAAGTATGCAGGGAAAATGAATGAAACAATAAGGCAGGCAGGCCGGCAGGCAGGCCGGCAGGCAGGCGGATGCCCCCCCCGCCCCGCCATCACCTCTCTCTCCCGTACAGTATCTCCCCGTGCTGCTGCTACTGCTGAAGGAGGCGGCAGTGGCCTGAGCCAAGAAAGAGTTCACCTAGGGCTGGAATTTAATGAAGGGGGGGGGGGCTGTCTGCAGTCGGATGGTTATGGGGGTTTATGGAAGTAACGCCAGGGAGGTTTTAGGGCGGGCTGTGTGTTTGTGTGTGTCTGTGTGGAAGAGGAGGGGTGTCTGTCTGGCTCAGACCACCTGGACTGGCCTAATTCTGGGTCCCCTCTCTCTGTACTAGATGATATCATTTGTGGGTTAAGTGCTAGAAGTAGTAACAAAGACAGGAAGTGAGGACAATAAGGCTTCTTCAAGGGTTTTCCTAATTCTAGTTTTTGGGTCAAGATCGTCCAATCGTGATTCACAGTTTGCGCTGCTGCCGCTGCATAGCATACTTGATAGTTAGACAGAAACGTGACAACATTCAGTTATACTATTATATATTTAACAGCTAACATTCAAACTTATGAAAGTCATCTAAAGTCTTTTCTTTTTTGTCAAGTCAAGTCGCAAGTCATTAAAATGGTGACTCGAGTCACCAGGTCTCAAGTCCACATCTCTGCAATAATGTGTAAACATGGCAAGGAGTGTGTGTGTGTGTGTGTGTGTGTGTGTGTGTGTGTGTGTGTGTGTGTGTGTGAGCGAGTGAGAGAGCATAGGGATACTGATGTTGAGTGTCTGTGACAAACTAAGTTGGATTTCAATCTCTAAATATAAATATTATTTCTGGGAAACATTATTGGAGCAAATCGCATTCAAAACTACAACCCCCCCCCCCCCCCCCCCTCCCCCCCCCACATATCTGGATCTCGCATAAAATCTCCAATTGTTTCACTTCAACTAAACATTTTTTTTTTTGTATTAAATATACAAACAAATGCTTCTATTCTTGTATTTATTCTGCAGCGAGCAGGAACAAATCAGATGTGCTGGATAAACCTGCCATTGTATTCACAGAATACAACATCATTACCTTCCTAAAGTAAAGTCCATTTTTGTGGAAAGTCAAACTGATCTGTGAAAAAAATCCCCTCTGTAATAGTGGGATGGAGAAAGAAGTTCAAGAGGCAAATATCTTAAAATCTAGACAAATAAAACCCCCAAAAACGGCTTCATCTGCACAGACACCACTAGAGGTAAGAGAGAAAATATAGTATGTTTTGATTCGTAATTTGGGTGAACCGAAGCTTGAGGCAATAACGCTTCTTAAGAGGTAAATAAAAGCTTAAAATATAATCCACCCATGTTCTGTTAAAGTGATGATTACCGCCTGGATTTGCCCACCTTCTGATTCACCGCTGCATCACTGATTAGTATCTGCTGAGGAAAAAAGGTGGGAGAAATCTTTTTTTGACCAAAAAAAAAGCAGATAAACTGAAGTGAAGTGGATTTTTCAAAAGGTAATTGTCTGGAAACGTTAAAGTGTGGCTTTTTATCCCCTTAATCCAGTTAGATTTGGATGGAGATAGCGGGCGACGCTCTAATCTGCTCTAAGGTGTGGAAGAGAAGGGATAATGGAGATTGAGGAAGATATGAGCGCAGTGCAGTTGAGGAACTGAGTGCTGTGCTTCTCTCTAGTGAAGGTTTCACTGAATGCTGCTAAAACATCAGCTCTGCCGAGGAAAATAAGAGGGAAAAAGAGAGGCTACCCGTAATGTGTGCAAGTGACACTATAAGTTAAAATATAGAGACAAATGAGTGTATAAAAGATCCCGAAACAGCTCTGAAAACACTATGGAGACAAGTTAATAAACAACAAAATATGCCCACGAGACAACCCAGTAGAAAAGCAGACAATACGAGCAATATGAATAAGTTATCTTTATGTCGCTGTCATGCTTTCTTTCTCAAAAATGTCCAGACGGGAAAAGATACTGACATGTTTCTACACTGTAAAACTTATTTCTCTTCATACAGCAATCCCCATGCCAGTTCATGAGGAAGTCATCGCCTTTTATTATGTCACGGCGGCGGACGTTTTTTGACACCGTTACTATTGCTCGTCACCTCGCAGGACGCCTCCTTCGCGTTGCTGTTTACCACTTTGACAAGTCACATTATTCTCCCAACACAATGCTGTCACGTCCTCAGACAGTTCCCGGGCACTCAAAACCAAATCTGGGAGACGCCCCGATGTTTTTTCTACCTCGCCAGCCAAAGATATCACTTTCTTTTCGAGAGATTGCTGAGGCACAATGAAATGTTGGCTGGACAAAAGTTGACACGTAACACACACACTCACACTACGATTAAATGGATTGTGTTACTTCTGTTCTGTCTGACGGAACAAAATCTATATTGCAAAGAGAGGAGCAATACTGTTAACACTCGTGATGGAGTTTCAAGAAACGCCATGCTGTGATGAGATGAGACAAAGGGAAAAACTTCAGTAACATCAGATCACTGCTAAGTCACAAGTCAGAGAAACGGGAACATCTATTTGGCCATACTCCAATCACTAAACCTGTCCTGTGTTCGAGTATCAATTCAAGTGTGTCGCTAGAGATTGAGGGAGTCTAGGCAGCCGCATGATAAGGGAATATTGGGTTCTGGGACCGTCACTTTAAAGGTTCAACGGAAACGGGGTAAAGGGGCCCACACACACACCTTGGCCTATTCTCTAGAGAGAGAGAGACAAGGGCTGGATCTCACTTTTCTTCTTTGATAGCTACTTGCTCCTCGCTCGTACCGGAAGTTGTTCTGGCCCTCCTTCGTGAAGGCCGTCTCTTATTCCTGCCCCGAGAAGCGAGGATCGAGGATTGATCTCTGAGGAGCTATGATCGAGGATGGAGGAGGGCTCTCTGAGGAGCTATGATCGAGGATGGAGGAGGGCTCTCTGAGGAGCTATGATCGAGGATGGAGGAGGGCTCTCTGAGGAGCTATGAACGAGGATGGAGGAGGGATCTCTGAGGAGCTATGAACGAGGATACACGACAGCCTTCGCGGAAGCTGTGCAGCTGAAAGCCTTCGCCAACTCCGCCCAAACAGCTGACGGATTCACGTGACGTTTCAGAGGAAAGGAAGTCTCACCCCTCTGAAAACACATTTCCTCGTTTCCTCTCTCCTTCCATGATTTCCTCGCGGCTCTCCCATGCTTCCCCAGTGAGACGGACGAGGATGCGAGGAAGGGTGGCGGCGCTGTAAGATGACGTAGTATGGAGAGCGACAGCACTAGCGAGTAGTATGAAAGACTGAAAAACGACGGACGCAGATTGGGGTGGTCAAACAACACAGCACTTTCACCCAGGAGACCGGGGTTCGTGTCCCGTTCTTGTCCCGCGTGTTACTGAAACGCACATTTTGTAACCCCACCCACGTTTTTTTCCTAAACCTAACTGCCCCGTTCTTGTGCCACATGTCAGTTAAACGTACGTCCCGACCCAGAGCGTCAAAAAGTGACGCCAAGAGTCCTGACCAAGCGCGTCGATAAAATGACGCCAGAGGGCTAGACTCAAGGACCTATTGACCTTTGCGTCAACAACAAACACGAAAGGCACCTGACCAAGCGCTGCTTTTTGACGCACTGGGAGTGAGAATGTGTTCAATATGTCACCTATCTAGAATAACTGAAAATACTGAGAGATGGGAATGACAATCAATGCAACAAATGTTCCCCCAGCTGGATCTTTTCTGACACTTTAGATCACTTGCAGAACAGCAGCAGCTGCATGATGAATGCATCAGTATGGATTTTACCCCACCTATCACTGCACTGTATATTGTTGTACAATGTAACTGTGTGTGCATATCCGTCACAGCACCAGCGCATTAAGCCTAGCCTCCCCAGACAAGAGTTTATCGTTGCGAGTGTAAACACTCCGGCGCTGGGAGGAAGGTGTAACGGAGAGGATGTTGTGGATGTAAGATGCAGGTCGCAGATAAAAAGCCGTAATCACAACAAATGACCCCTTATTATTACAGATGTGGAGGATAGCATGTTAAACGTGGGAGAGAGCCTGAGGGGGGAAAGGGGCTCCACGGTGGTTTATTTTCCTCAGCAACAGGAAAAAGAAAAAAGAAAATACCAGTTTGTATGTGAGATTGCACCCACGCCATTCCCAGGTTACCCCAGATCGACCACAGTTAAGGTACTCTTTGAAGTTTTAATAGTATTATTTGCCTGGTTTTTTTTTGTATTGAAAGACAAACTTTAACCTTTAAAGCTGAACTAATCAGCATTTTTTTATTACATTATTAACGGATCAGCCATCTTTTTGAGAGCATCTAGTTTGTGTTGTTTATTCACATATGTATGTTTTTGCATTATAGCTTTTTTTTAGAAGAAACAACTCGCACATCCAAAAATTCTTCTGTGCAGGTGCGTTAGAGAACGTCATCAACTCGGAACAAAGGAAAGAATCTCACCCTCTGCTCTTGCTATAGCATCGCCGTTTATTTACAGAAATAACACAAAAAACATTCTGTGAATAAACAGTGATGCTATAGCAAGAGCAGAGTTCGGGATTCTTTGCATGAAGGCCAAAAGACACTTCTACTTCTTAAAGTCAGATTTCTCATCTCCATTTTTGTTGCCTAGTGCTCACTGTTGTGCCGTTTCTGCAACATGTGGAACGTACAGTAAATCCAAGTGGAATGTAAATCATGTATGTGGTTAATACATGGTGGTGCGTGAGGGTCAACACTAAAGGGTCAACACTGGAGGTGGGGGGTGGGGGTGGGGGTGGGGGGGGTGTCAGGCAAGAGGATACTAGTGCAGGTTTTAGAAGGCTACGGTTTCAACTGATCAGAGGCTTTGTAGCGTGGGATATGAAGCCTGACTCTAAAGCCGTAGGAAAATAAACCCAAACAGGGAGGAAATGTTGGCTTATCTGAGCTCAGGAACATAGCAATTTTTTTTTTTTTTTTTTTTTACATGTACAATCATCCGCCACCCTCCTACACTCCTACCCAACTCCCAGAGGCAATTTCAGCAGCAAGTTATTATGCATTCTTTTTTAAGCCGCAAAAATACGCCTCTCCTGTATTTAAGTGAAGCTTACCTTATTACATTATTGTGTCAGTTGTTTGCTGCCCTATAAAAGCCAAAGAGTGTGAGCTGCGTGGGCGGGGAAAGTGAGCCGATCTCCTGCTCTGACAGGAAGTAGTGGTGGTCAAGGAAAGGATTATTTATCATTTAGTCATATTAATGGGCATAATTTGTTTCCGCGGTGAAGTCTAAACTGCACTGCCGACCTTTGATCTGACTTCTGTTTGTCTTTTTCTCTCCTCGTGGAGGGAATGAGCTGTTCAGAACGAGGCTGGATTACCAAGCAGGCGATCCCGAGAAGTCCAGGGGCCCTGAAAGCTCCGAGGTTACTGTGTGGCAACTGGTTTGTGCAAATTTAATTGAGAGCTTGTTTGTGAGTGTGCACCACTAGAGCACGATCATCTTCTGACATGATAACAGCCTTTTTATCATCTGAACTGCGTTTTAAAGATTGTCCCAAAATGTAAATCTTAATACTTTAGTCATTTCAAATTTGCGTCGTACTGTACTTTAGGTACATATTCCTAAATTAATGTAATTTCCAATTACCACATTACAAGGTATTATTCCATCAAAGATAACTGTAGAGTGGGCAGAGAGTGGTGCAGCATGTTAATGTTAATGACACCTAAAGCCTCAGGGATATACAAAGGTTTGACACCGTCGCTGGTTGCTTCTGGATTATCGCCACTACATCTTGGGACCAAATTTGGTTTGGGAAAGCCAATGAGAAACATGTGTTTTTCACTTTAGAATATGCATTTAATTACATTTGTCTGAGGTGACTTCACACCTCAGTGCTGCCCAGTACAACAAATGTTTTCCTCTTGGGGCATCTGAACCAGTGTGAGGGGCATTACTCATTCAATCTCTCCCCAAGAGTCTGTAACTGCTCAACTAACTGGATTTTTATTAAAATGGACAGCTCCCAGGTGTGAATATGGAGCAGTGTATTCTTCGAACTCAGCTAAACTTTTAATTAAAGTAAAAAAAACTGATGTAAGGGAAGCTCACCTCCAACCTGCCCCCATAATGTACTCAAAAATAGCATTTTTTTAAACCATTGTATATATATTTTTTTCCAACAAGCACTTTGTGCCAGATTGCCACCTCAGTGTAACCAATTCATTTTCCAAATCTTTGGGAATCGCCTCTGGCCACAGCTGCCAGGCTTTTCTCACAGCTCTGGAGCGTGCCACATCCATCTTGCCCGGGAAGTCGATTCCTCTGTGGCTCGGTCTTGTCAGCCAGTGTAAACAGGATTTTGATAAATGGAAGTCAAGGTGTGCAGTCACCTGGAGCCGCCATCCCGAAAGCGCCTGCCCATCTCTGTGTGAGTGTGTGTCTCAGTGTGTTTTTACAGCTGTGAGGTGTCTTCACTGGAGTCCTTTCTCCCACTCTGCTGGCAACACCGGCTTCAAAATACACCTTCAGAACCTCTGCTCACTCAATCCTGGACTATGTCACGATGCTGGGACCGAGGTAGAAACCGGAGACATTCAGCTGCGAAGTTTTGAGCAAGAAAAATTGGCAAAGACTGACAAACGTATCGGTGCATAGGTGGGCCAATCATGTCAACCCGGCCTCCCGTTTGGTTTGAGTGTAGATTTGGATGTGTTCAGTGTATCTTTGTGTGTGGCCCTAGATTATATCATATAATTTCATTTCAATTTCATCATTCATTCAACGGTTAGTTAGGTGCCGTCAGAGGATCCGCCGTATGTCCGTTACCTTCCACTTTCTTTGTGTTGGCATTCTAAACTGCCGTCGATTTGGGACACATCCTCCGAGCTAGAACCGACAAACTAATTATATAAATTTTTTTATTTGAGTAAAATTTTCATCACACACTCAACAGCCATTTTAATTCCAGAGCTCGCCTCCCAACGTAGACATGTATGATCGAAACAAGTTCCTTCCTGAGGCTATTTTGTAGAGGCCCCGTCGCTGCGTCCGGCGCTTAGCGATTGTGATTGGTTTAAAGAAATGCCATTAAACCAGAGCACGTTTTTCTCCTATCCAGGAATGTTGTGTGGACTAGCCAGACCTTCCTCCGGTCTGGCAATGCAAGACTAGTGGCCCACAAATTGTTGAATCGTACAAATGCAGGACACTGCCTCTGTATCCTTTCAGGCTACACAGGCCCCATGTCGTCATGTGAAGCACATTTAAATACTTTGTTTCTCAGCTCAATTGAAGGCTGATTTGTACATTAATGTATTCTTGAAAGTTGTGAAAGCTGAGTTATTTACGTGTAAACGGCCGAATCAAGTCATGTCACAGGTGCTGAGGGCTGCACTTACATGCCAAATGTTACACCTGCCTCCACGGTGTCAGCAATTTAACATCTTGCATATTCAAAAGCTGCGACGCTCCGACAACAGGACTCTGGCGCCTGCATGATTGCAACACTCTGAGCGGGAGCAGCTCTGTGATTAAAAAAGAGCACTTGACCATGGAGGAGCACAATAGAGGCCTGACCTTCCCGAGTCCACGAGTGGGCTGCCGGCCCCCGGGGGGCTCCTCGCGACGACTACGGATCTCATTTCAAGCCGTCGTGATTAAGTGCAGGCAGAGGCATCCTCTGCACATCCTCAAGAATTCAATGACGAGTAAGATACTGAGGAGAATCTGATTATAATAGCACAATCTATGCCTCCCCTTTACCATTTCCATACATGTAATTTCCTATTAAGTCCCTATCTAGGGACACCCTTCTTTTGAGGAAGTCTGTAATTGGTTTGCACTTCAAGGAGGTGTCAGAGGTCGAGGTCAGCTACGGAGTCAGTGCCTTTGCCTCTGGTCTTGTTTTTGTAGCTTTGGTCATAATTTCTTCTAGGTTAGGACACATGAGACAGGTTGTAACCAAGCCAAAAGTTGAGCCTGATTATCTAAACCACTTTATTTAGAGGTAAAACTGAAGTGGTAAGAATCCATTAGTAATAATCCCTCTCTGAAACTGACTGTTTAGGTAATCATGTTCCTGTTCTTTTTGTTGTTGCTTCTCTTCTTAATAAATTCAGCCAGCCCTGTTGGTTTATTTACAACATGTCTGATCATCTGGCTGCTTGCGTTTCCTGTCCAATCACACTTGTGTTTAGCAATGTTGCAGCACTGCCAGATCTCCGCAATTAACTTGGTGAGTACAATGTAATTATCACTGATAGGAATGATGTCCAGGATTGGGACCAACAAAAAAAAAAAAAGAAAAAAAGTCCCACATTGCATGAAACTGGAATTCCCCTTTAATGGAGCAGTACTTCGGGGCCTGAGGGGATTTTTCTGCTTCCTTTGTCTTTGTGTTCAGTGGGAGAAAGATCAGTTGTACCTTTTGCATCTTTGCCTTGAATAACTCCCCCACCCCCCCATTCCCATCGACTCCCATCTGTAGTCAAAGTGAGGTCTGCTGTGAGTTATGTCAGATGGAGCGATTACCAGAGAGGGGGCCAGGAGGATAATGAGTAACAGATGTAGGTCGCTTGCTCTTTTTCTCACACATCCACTTTTGTCTCTCTTTCATTTCATATTAGTTTTCCTCGTTAGGTTTCTCTTGCTCTCTTCTGTCTCCCTCACTTTCTTCACCTTTTCTCTTCCATGCTGTCGTTCCCCCGACTCTTTTGCACTGTCTATTCCTCCCTTTCTCTCTCCATCTCCCCTCTGGCCACCCACAGCTGTCCGGTACAAGGTGCTGGCGAACACTCCCTGGAGCGGAGGTGCACTTGTTCTTTCCCGCTGCTAAATAGCGTGCATCAATCACGCAGGTGTCTTTCCAACGACGGCGGGAGGCCTCTTAACGCATTGCACATGCAGCCAGAGACAATCTATCAGCAGACAGGCAATGATAATGTGGGACTGCAGCCAGGTTTTATGCATCTGTAGTCCACTCTGTCATTGTAATATCAGTGGAAAGATACACGTTTACCACTCGGGGCTTGTTGCATGCTTGAAGCTCTTTATGCTGTGGTTCTGTTTGTTTGTCCAGGTGATAACAAGAACAATGGCACAGAGACACCTGAAAATATGGATCTTTTTTCCTCTTCCAAGCAGACTGCAGTGGGGTTTGTTAGGAGTGAAAACAATCTGACCTAACAGGAAACAACGCCAAAACACACGGGTTTAAGGGTGCGAGGACACACACATACTGAATTGTTTCTTCACGTGTTCTAACTAGTGTGAACACAAGAGAACGCAAAGTTTAAAGAACTGGTATTGGATGTCAGGATGCCACACCACTGACTAATAAACAAGCTACAAGTGACTTCAGTTAACAATTCCGTGTTTAAAACGCGGCTTTGATGTGATAGAAACTAACACAAAAAAGACTTGTCTTTAGTATGTTGGTACAGTAGATTGTAGATGGTTATTCAGCGTACAGAGACCATTGGATGAACCATCTGTCTATCACGTCTGTCACAACAGTCTCTATCATCAGACAAACCTAAACCATGCCCGTAACTGCCAGTATCTCCTCACCGGTTGCTGATTGGTTTACTAAGCTGGTTGTGTAGACAGAAATGCATTACTTGAAGCCTGACGAGATGGATTTTTCGTGTGATATGTGATCCCGTGATTGTAGCGTGATCTCGGAAGAATCCAGCTGCCGTGAAAGGTGAGGGGAGATTTTAATTACAAAACTGTTGGGAAGCAACCAAGTGGCAACCATCCGTGACGTCACCCATTGGTTTGTGGACTGCCATTCTGAAGCTTCAAGTATGGCGATATGGGCGTGGCTGTCTTGCTTTTTTATTGCAAACAGATGTGACCATATTTGACGAGGGTGGAGCTGGAGAGGATGACGCGGCCAAGTCAGTGTTGTTTACGGTTGCAATAGCGCTGCGCTAAGCTAAACTCTAAAGAAAGGTGCCGATTTTCAACCCTTCTGAAGAGAGTCATCCAGCGGAGATTTACCGGCAGGTAAACAAGGATCTCCGTGTACTGCCGTTATTCATCTGCATGTAAGGCAGGACAGAAAATCAACAAACTTTCCCTTAAGTTACCAGCTAACGCTAGCTAGCTTGGTTGGTTGGCAAAACGCCGAACAAGATGACCAAACGTTCCAATCAACTTTACTGAAGTGGAAACACGCAGCGAGAGGGTCAAAGATTAAGATGAAAACATGGACAACACCCAAAAACAAGTTGAGGTCTATTTTAATGTCCACAATGTTAACATGGTCTGTCCTGATTGACAGGTCCTAAATCATCCCATTTTATTGTCTATTTTAAAATAAATGGGACCATCATTTACAAAATCAACAGCATGCTGTATTGAAGAAGACTTCAAAGTAGCGATTGAGACAATAAACTCATTATGAAAATGTATACTGACGTAATTAATCAAGTGAAAAGTAGGGTCATTTTCCCATAGACTATAGAAACGGACTTTGTTTTGCAACCGGGTGAGTCTCCCCCTGCTGGAAATTAGATAGAATGCAGCTTTAAGGCATCTCCCCATTGGCTTCACTTTTCAGGCCCGGACTATTTGTCCATTATTATTATAAATGTCTATGGAAGCGACCTAATAGTCTATTAGTTGTTACTTAACAGATAACCACATAATGTATCATAGTCCACCAATCAACACACTTTGTTTGAAATAAACAACAAGAAAAGTTGGCTCGGGCAAATTTACGTAAAACACATGAAGCTGTTCCCTTTACAAGAAGGAAGCTCACCTTTCCAAACAGTAACCGGTCATTTCCAGAGTTCATCAATCCCTTCTGCTATTTCTCAGCAGCCAACTAGATTTAGAGTGTCCCTTCCAAATGATGGTTAGTGTTCTGCCAAAGCAGCTGGAAAGGCTGGCAGACCTGCCAGCTGCAGCCAAAATGTATGAGCATTTGGGAGATTTCCCAACTAGAGTCAGGTCATCCAACAGCGTCAAATGTGACACTAACCTTAGTCAATCCAGGGGAAACTGAATAACTGTGGAGACACCCAAGAGTGGAGGAAATCACACTATTCCATTTAAACTGTTACTACTTTTATATTTCTTGTATATGACCCACCATGCTGCGGCATGTTACCGACACGCAGAAGTACTGCATCAAACAGGACCTGTTTTTACACATTTTGATCATTTGCATGTATTTGTATGTCTTGTATGTCAGAACACTGCTACACTAATTTTGCATCTGCTGTACTACAAGCCGTTGTAGATCCTCCTTTTCATTGCAATCGCATATTCTATCCTAACGTCCTTCAGCTGCCAATCAACAATTAGAGCACACATCAGACAAATTCCTTTTGAAATTTCATCGCACAGGCCTTTTTGAATCACACAGATGAAAAAGTATAGTATCTTGCCTTGGACACATCATCGGTGCCCCACATAGTTGTGGAGTCACAGGGATGCTGAAATTCTTATCAGTGCAGAATCAGGAGCTCCAGCTCCAGGGATTTTAATGCTTATTTGTGGTATGAGGACCAAAGTGAATCCGTACATAAAGTGGGCTCTGCCGAGACAAATCTTTCCCCAGGCGGTGTCATGCTTTCTAAGAACACATACTGTCAGTGATTATTATTTCATAGAAACTGGACACTTGTGCTGCTCATATGTCGCTAAAAATGAAAAAGTCTAAAGGACTGAGTTTGTAAATTGCCTCGAGTTATGTCAATAGGTTTACAGTATCAAGGATAGGAGGGCTTCTATGATGTGAATTAGTGTAAACATGTACCTACAGTATGTGAAACAAGCTTTAAAAGGGAATGCCACTTATAACTACAACTCACTTCGTCATTCTGCTGGGCACATCTAAATTATAGAACTTATTTACTTATGTAAGTATTTGATTTGTGACATGTGTATGACTGATTGTAAGGCCTTCACATGCAAAAACACAACTGAGACCTCAAATTGTGATTCCAAATCTGGCTGTGAAGTGACAACACTGAATGCTCACTAAAACACAATACCTGCTAAACATGCACGAGTTAGCAGCACATTTAGCAGTACAACTTTTTGAAATGTCCACCACATTCAGAAAGGGGGAAGCTGAACCTTTTGTTGCAGTTGTCCAAGTGCCGAATATGTCATGTAAATCAAGAAAAAGGTGTTTCCACCACGGCTTTGAATAGATACAACCGTTTTGAGGAAGGTGTGATATCCCACTGTATGCACTGAAGTTGCCCAATATAAGGCTTGTGGTTGGTGGACTTCCCATCGGTTGTGACATAAGAGGATACCTGGGGCCTGTCTTATGCAATTACACCACAAACCACGAAGAAATTAGACTTCACATTGAACTACATGTTCAACGTTTTGGGGGGCGATTAATCCAATCTGTGACGAATATAAAATAATGAAGGGCAGCCAAACACGGGCCTGTACAGCCACTCAGCTTGCATGTTTTATTATCATTCAACTGCTGTGAAAGGACTTGGTCATAGTGTGGCAGAGTTAATGCTTTCACTTGCCATCACTGTCACACTGTGTATTCATTTCAATATACATTTTATATGATTTATTATCATATTATGTTTTAGCATTCCTTGTGAGACTAGCTGTGACAAACTACTGTTAACTAAAGGTAATAAGCAGCTGGTTGGAGCCAGAGAGTACACGACTCATCGGTATACACAACGCACAAGTGTACACAACCACGAAAAGACTAAAGCAGCTCTGGTACTGTATGCATAAAGAGTTAAAAAACAAAAAAAAAAAAAACATGCATCACACAAGGAGCCGTAAACATTAAAACATACTGTATGCGTGATATTTTGTAAATACATCCCTCGACTGTCTATAATTGTATCTGTAGCCTGCAGTTTGATAAAGTGCATCCGTCACTTATACATCTTCTGTCTCGACACCGGACGCTTCACAGACAAATCAACTGTGTTCATTTCCAAGTTATTTCCACTGCTTGATAAAAAAAGAGGAAGGAGGCAAGGTAACGACTTAATTTGCTAATAGGAATAATTATAGCATGGCCAGAGGCTAGCTCCATTAGCAGAAACAAGAACAATTTGGCTGGTGTTTATCTTGTGCTAATTGTTGCAAGCAAATGGCAAATATTGTATTAACTTCAGGAACATACTTTACCCACAGAAGGAGTGACCTGAATATGAAATGATCTCCAGAGTGTGAGTGTGTTCGCAAAGACAGAAATTGACTCTACGGTTTTGACATGGTTTACACTGGAAGAGAGCGATGAAGGTTGTGGGCTCCATCCTCTATTTCATCTGGGAACATGTGGCTGGGGAAAGTCAACAAATTCACAGACTTTTCAGTCAGTTTCATGTTTTGCTTTGTCTGGCAAAACAAAGCATGGGACAGGCATTGGTTATTAGCAATAGCTATAAACGTTGTGATGCTGTGTCTATGTCTAAGCATCTGTCCCTATTCAAATAAACATGAAATGAGATGAAAATGAAATGACGCAAAGATGCTATGCTTTGGTGCAACACACTGGAGATTAGGGCCAAAATCAGATGCTGTCAGTATTTCTTTCTTTTTTTGGCAGTCTTAAAACATCCCTCCTGTTGTCCTCGGGTCAAATTTGACCCGTTTTCAAAGTTTCTCCATCAGAAATTTGGGTTTTCTTCCAAACAAATTTCCCCAAAATAACACGTATTGTTCCATAAGACGCTCTTCACAAGTGGAATTAAGGATCAGATCTCTACTTTCACTGAATTTTGGGTTGTGTTATTCAACGAAAACTATTAGTCAAAATCATTCATAATTTCTGCTTTTTCCTAACACTAAAATTAGACAATTTCATATAAATGAGGTTTATTGACCATTAACTACAAAAATAAGTGTAAAACTAGTGGAAATAAGTTGGTTATAGTTGTGAATATAAGGGTGGCCATGGAAAGAAAAGTGCAAAAAACATTGAAAATTGTTTTTTAAAAAAGCAAGCAAAACAAAAAGGTAAAAATGGTATCTAAAAAGTGTTAAAGTTGACCCAGGAAGACATTTGAAATCTACCTATTCATTTATTATCAAAAGAACTTTAGGAAGATGTTTAAATCCAAGAAGTTTAGGTTAAGTGTAGCACAGGGGCGGAGCGCGGGGGGGCTCCAGCCCCCAAATGTTTTCTCAAAAGCACTGAATCTTTTAGGGTTTTATATTAACTTGAACTTTTTTGTGTCATTTTCCCTCAGTCTCTCTGACGGTGCCGGCAAATCAATGGAGCAAAACTTCTGTTACTGGGGAAATATCGCCATTCACTCTCTTCTGAGAAGAGGGTTTTTAAGATCAGTAATGCTGTTTACGCCAAATTTCCTACCCTACCCGTGTTATGTAACTTAAAAAAATCCTAACATCAGACAATGTCTTTCCTTTTTTAGGAGGCAGAAGTGAAAGAAGTCATCCTCAACATTTGTTGTGTTCTAAGTTTCAGAATGATGAAGACAGCTGGAGAACAATTAAGATACAAATCAGCTTGTGAATCAGGGTGAATCTTTTCCTTGGCAAAAATCACATTTTCCCCCCCAAAATTATGTACAGGTTTTTCTGTTATCAAATGGCATGAAAAAATACTGCAAATAGCTGCCATAAATGGAGAACCAGACCCCCCCCTTGGTGTGGGCTGAGCCCCCAATGTATACAACGTCTGGCTCCGCCCCTGGTGTAGTATGCAGTTTAGTTTCTCTCTTGTAACAATCACAGGTTTCAAACATTCTGGCTGATTAGACCTCTGCTCAGGTTCAAGGTGATTGGGGCTGTGCAGGAAACTACATTCAATCATCATGCACTAATAACCAAGATAATGTCGTCCTGCTCAGACAGATGCAACAGAATTAACGAGAAAGTGATGGATCTGTCAGAGAGAAGTCTAATTGGGCCAAATAAGTGAAAACACCTGATGCAGGGACTTTGAAATTCCCAGTCCCACCATAACTCCACTGTAAATGAGTGTGTGTGTGTGTGTGTGTGTGTGTGTGTGTGTGTGTGTGCGCGTGTCTATATGCATGAATGCACATGTATCAGCTTTAGCGTGTGAGTCTGCATGCATTGCTGTGAGATGATGTGTATATGTTTATGTGTATTGAACCAGAGCCAGTGAGTGTATCCTAAGGTCCCTTCCTCATTAGGCGTCCTGAATTGGCACCGTTCAGTTTGGGAAGCAAATATTTGTCGGCCCTTTTCATCCTTTGTTTCGCCCTGCCTAAATGGAGAAGGCAGAGGAATCAGTGTCAGTTTAAACACGGCGTTTCCGATAAGCGAATCGGCCGAATCAGAATGATGCAGACAAAGGCTTGGCGCTCAGATGTCGGCGAATGTGGAAAAGGTCAGTCGTGGTTGCGGCGAAAAGGAAGGAAAAGGGAACAGGGACAGTACTGAGCGGCTTTGACGCTTCACTGAAACATTGCTCAGAGTGCGGCGGTGTCATCAGTCTAACGATTCCTCCTCCTTTTCTCTCCTGCGTTACACAGTTTGAGAGGTCGACTAGTGACTAAGCACCGCAGCCGGTTAGGGGGAAGTGTACAAAATGTCCATCGTGCATGGCAAGCAAAGAAAAGCAGCGGTGTTAATGTAGGCGTCGACTGTGAATAGCAGTTTAAGTTCAAGAGGCGGAAGGATTAACGGGACTCTTCCGGTGAAATCTGAACACCTTCAGCAAGGCGAGTGAGATGGAAAGATGTGGAGCGGACAAAAGTTCGAAAATGTGTGCACCAAGCATGCAACCTACATAACCAAGGTTATTACCCTTCTACCTTTACCCGGATTAAATGGACCCTCTCGCTCCAGATGTTGTGCTTTTGTATGTTGAGGCTATTATCTCCCTCAGGCTTGACATGATCGTCTCGGCGCATTGTTAAAAGGCGCACAAAATAACCACTGGAGCACAAGTTGGTGGATAGACTAACACGGCGTAATGGGCCCGGACACTTGTCAAGTCGCTTTTTGCTCACACAGAGGGGCCGGCGTTTGCCAAATGACCCGCTGTTTCTCTTTTTCAACTACGTGGCGAACTGTTTGCATTCACACCCTGGCTATTTAAAGTGGCCGCCTGATACAGTCAGCGTAGTACTCAAGCCAGTCACTTTGACACTCGAAGGCAAACGAGTCAAACCTTGACAGCGTGTCAGGGAAAGGTGCGACAGAGCCAGGTAGACGCGACAAGTCACTCCCAGAGGTGCAAGGATTCGACGGCGCTGCCGCCGGTGTGAGTGAGAGGTCAACACCTCTGGAATAGACTTGTCAAATTAGGGAGTTTGCACTAGTTTACCGCTAACAAGCACTAATTAGTGACACTGCATGCTAACACACACACGAGGACAAACACATATCAGTGCAGTCAGGGAGCACTTTAGCTCGAGGGTGGAACCTCTGTAACGAACCAGAGATTATTTGGCGAGGTTGTTGCCACCCCCAGGGGGGCCCGAGCATCCACTGAATTGCACTAAAAGTCAATTGAGATGTCTACAAGTGAAATTAAAGTATCCCAATTGTGATATGCTTTCCCTTTACCTGCTTATAACAAGATGAACATAAAAAAGTGCCCTAGAAGGTATTTGTTCTTCAGTGCTGTGATATCCTGTGTGTAATGTGCCTGTATGTGTTCATTTCTCCCTTTTGCTTTGTCTTCCCCCTCAAACGAGTGTGTTGTCACAGTTCAGCTGACTCTATTTTCCATATTTTATAAATAGCCAGGAGAAAAGTATTAATTATCCTTGTACAATTTAATGCACCGAGTACTTTAACCTTTCAGGTTTCCGTTAAACACCGGCATAACAAGGCATATCCATAGCGGCAAACGTGATTTATGACAGGAATACCTAATTCTTGTTTTTAAATAGGTTGGACGGCAATCTGCATACATTTAAATGCGCCCGCAAACACTTTCTCCCGCCCCCCCTCTACTCTCCCTTGTCTCGGGGCCCTTGTTTAATATTCAGGGATGATTTTTTGTCCACATACATTTTGGTCTGTGTCACCTTAGATTAAATTATTACCGTTTTGCAGCCTTTGCGGCGCAGGCCTGGGGCCCTTATTTACTAGAATCAATGAAACAGTAATGAAAATCCATTTTTCATAGTATCAGCCCCCGCTGTCTTTTATTTAGTTAGCTGTGTCTAAGCAAGCAATTCATTTTGTGTAAATGCCACCCTGAGAAAAAAGGCATTAGCGCGGAAAGGGTTAACCCCCCAAAAAAATTAAGATGCTCTCCTCGGCACAGCTGCTGTGATCCGACACACAGAGAGTCCCCTGAATAACTGCATCCCCCAAAACAGCCATGTGGGATTGGATTATTTTCAAGGTGTGAGGTTTGTGTGATGCTATAATGCCACTGCTATTATAAAACAAATGCAGGGGTGACTGAGATGCAGTCAAACAACAGATCTCCACGAGTTTGCACTCATTTACCAACTGTAAAATGCACAGTTGTATGGACAGTTAAATACAGCATATCAAACGCACGTTGATGAAAACATACGCTGCACCGTTTGGGTTAACAAGGCGCGTTGCAGAGAGGATTCGGTGTTTGTGCGGTAAGGAGGGTTAATATTTTACTGGCATGTTAAATACACATGCAGCATAGATCTGAGCCTGCATATATGCAGAGTGCAGGGGGGGGGGAGCTAGGAGGCAGCGTTAACCTTCTGGGTCACAGCACATAACGCCGAGGTAATATTACACACTCCCAATCTTGCATATTGAAATATCTCCATCTCAGGCGCAACGGTGTCGGCTTTGGCTGCTGTACATATTTAAATGGGTTTGTTTATTGACTTTGGTCTGGGTCGCGCGTGTGGCAGCGGTAATGAAACAACAACACAACAGGAGCAGAGAGAGAACGCAACAGCACAAGGACAAGTGATTCAGTGGCTTCTGTTAAGCATGTGTCATTTCCAACAACGGGCCTGTTGGTAGTTTTGGAACAAATGGCATGGTTGTTTTAACCAGCAGCGGAAGAAGTATTCAGATCCTTTACTTCAGTTAAAGTACTAATACCACGCTGTAAACATACTCTGTTACAAGTGAAATTCCTGCATTGAAAATGTTACTTAAGTAAAAGTCTGCAAGTATCATCAGGACAATTGTAGAAAGTGTAAAGGATCCAACCAGTTGTGTGTTTAATCATCTAATCATCTCAGCTGGACTTGTAGGCCGTTATATTGTTGGCTAGTTTACTTTAGAATAAAACATCAGGTTTTATAAACTACATGTTTTCTGTGTGCAGAAATCTTGTGTAAAGTAACTAGTAACTAAAGCTGTAACAGATGGATGTAGTGGAGTAAAAAGTACAATATTTCTCTCTGAAATGTAGCCAAGTAGAAGTAGAAAGTGGCATGAAAAGAAAAGACTCAAGTAAAGTACAAGTACCTCAACATTTGGACTGAAGGACAGTACTGGCCTGCCTCTCTTAGTTATGCTATTATAACTCTAGACTGCTGTCGGAAGTTCCTTCCTTCCAAGGACACAATGAGCCGCTCCCTCTTCTCTCTTTTCACTTGTCTCCTTTTGTGTGCATCTTAGTCCCAGAAATCCTTGTTACTAACCTAGCTCTGGGGAGTTTTCTCCCCGGAGTCCCTATGCCTCTTCTTCACCCAGAACATCGCCTTGGAATTGGGTGGCACCTACACCGGGGTCCTGGGTGCATAATGCAGCCAATTCAATTCTTGATCCGTCATCGTTGAACCCTGACTTGTCAACGGTTCTAACTTTTGATTGATTTAAATCCATTTTGAAGATAGAGAAAACTTTATCAATGTTTTTTTGTTTTTTTGGATAATTCAAATACCTGCATGTGCATCTAAACTGCATAATAGTTAATCTAGTTTTCTTAGCCAGTTCAAATTTAAATTTTAATCCAAAATACACTTTTAAAAAAGATGCTTTGACATCATGAAACAACCCAATGCATCCAAAAAAGATTTCAGTTTGATAGTGTTTTTGCAGTACTTTTTTTGTATGTCGTGCTTTTGCCATTTTAAATAAGCATGTACACAAAGCCTACAATTAAATGCAGTAATGCTCACTTGTCTTTTGTGTCCCTGCGAACACAGAAAAAAAGACTGAAATCAAATTTTGCCAGCGAGTGTTTCCTGTGCATTTGTTTTGTTAGCTGCATTCAACGAGAGGAAATATATTTTTGATTGATTGT
Organism: Sander lucioperca; assembly: GCF_008315115.2. Classification (NCBI taxonomy): domain Eukaryota; kingdom Metazoa; phylum Chordata; class Actinopteri; order Perciformes; family Percidae; genus Sander; species Sander lucioperca. Next base: position 1,797,336 of record NC_050196.1, on the reverse strand, counting down.
TTGATAATGCTTTGATGCACTACCTGTGAAGGATGCTAAATAGCCTCTCCATACGTTTATTGTGTGCAGTCTAAATGCGGCACACGTCTTCGTATCCGTCTCTCTGCACACACCACAAAAGATCAAGGGCCCTGCCATGTCAGACGCGACACTAAAGGTTCACACACGCCCTTCTGCTCTCAGATTAGATGACTTCATAAGCAAATGTGTGTATGTGTGTGTGTGTGTGTGTGTGTGTGTGTGTGTGTGTGTGTGTGTGTGCACGCACGTGCGAGAGTGGCGGTGAAAGGAGCGAGGCTCCCTGTCCTGTCGTGCAATGAAATAAAATTTAATAACTGAATAAAAATGTAAATAAAGATTTGCTTAAAATGAGTTGTCCGTGAAATAATTCTCTTCCCCCCCCCGCCCCTGGTGTCCTCCTCCTCCTTCCCTCCATCCTTGAGCTAATACTGTGATGTGAGTGGTGGGGTGGGGGGGTGGGGGAGTGGGGGTTTATATCGAGCCCGTCCTGATGTGGCGTGTGACCTTTTGAAAGGCGCTCGGCGAGGGTTGATTAAAGACGTATTAAATTTGTTTAAATAAACCTCCTTGTAATGGCACATCATTTGTAAGAAGCTATTAGGGAAACGCCGGCGTTTATTTGCATGAAAATGTGCCCGGCCTCTCAAATTGAGGATCGCTCCTGAATGAACGGCAACGAGAGACGGGGTGACACTTCTATAATTTGCCACGCCACCCCACCTTAGCTGCCCGCCCCCCCTTGATGCTGTGACAAAAAGCTGATCAAACTTCCTGTGTTAAACTGCGGTGTGGAGGCGGAGCTCACGTCACATAAAAAAAAAGAAACCTGTCCCGTTTGACAGAGACACCGCCCACCAAGCCCACCTCTCTCGGCTTCCCACAAGCTACACCTTTGAAGGGAGTAATTAGGCGATGATAATGCATGAAGACACAAAAATATCATATAAAGTCCCAGCAGGTGAGAGGGCTGAGTGACAGGTGTTGGGAAATCTGCATATGTACACAGGGGCGGGCATAGAATGGGGGCACGGGGGAATACGAATACTGCTGCATCCAGAACTTCTTGCAAAAGTACCTCGAAACAACTTGGCGTGTTTATTTAGAAGTTACTTTCTTTTGCTCATTCGGCCCAGGAGGGAGTTTAACTCCAGTCAAGGCTGGGGCTGGGGGAAGAGAAAGCGCCGTCAACCCCCTTGCAGAGACGTTTGAGGCGTTTGCTGAGTCCGAGTCGCTGCGGAGGGATGTTCAGCAGAGCATGAGGCTGAAGCTAAAGCTGCTGACAGGCCAACAGCTCAGGGAGGAAAGTTGACATAATTAAAGAGAAATACTCTTTTTTTTTAGGGGCGAGAATGGGTTGGTTGATCAACTTAAGAAGTGAAAACAGACAATGGAATCGCCCATGTGTCCCCTGTAGACTGCCGGCCCCTGATGCTCCATGCTGCCATTTTCCAAAGACATAAAGTTGAATGAGAGCCGGCTCCATGCTATGGGGCAGGCCATGTTATGCTTAAGGCTAGGAAGGAGGCACTCAATTTAGCGATGAACGTGATTTGATCTGTATGTGATTTGATCTATTTTCTTTTCAGCTTGCTACATAGTTACATTCATGAACGGAGTGTGCATAAATCCATAATTAGTGACGAGATGTGATGGCAAGATAGTAAGCAGAGGTATCTATGAATGGTTTAAAAACACGGCAATGGTGGCTCCAAACAGCAACTATTAGGAAGAGAAGTGGAGATGAGGAGGGGAATATTTGGAGCAGCCCTGTTGAAACTATAGTGGGCGAGCACAAGTGCTAGTCGCTAGTCTCGAGGGACATTTTGAGTGTCAAAGACTTCATTTCTTGCATTCTGATACATTTTTAGGCACCAATTTATGGTGAAAACGTCTTTATTTATGTCAAGGAAAACACAAAATTATGGTGGTAGGTAAAAATTCTAAATATAACGCCGTACGGGGGCTTTGGCATCCTGCACCTGGGCCCAGGTTTACCCCAAAGTCCAGTTTTTTTTTAATTAATATGAACAGGGCTTTACGGTAACTTTTTTTCTTAATGAGCACATTTTGCTCCTAAGTTGAAAAATGTAGGAGTGACTTCTTTAGCATTAGGTAACTGCTATTACTGTTGTAGCTAATTTGACAGGCCATTTTTGACAGGTGACAGGTGGATATAGTCTCATTGTGTAAGCTTACGGAGGAAGGACTAATAAAACAAAAAGGATGTTACCTTATTTCCCTTTCCTTCTCTTTTCCTGTGTTTCTCCTGCGTTACAGGAATGACAGAGTAAAGAAAGAAAACTATCCTTTCTTCCTCCCTCCATTCTTCATTCCTCCCCCCCGGCTGCCTCTCTGACCTGCAGCAGATTGGACTGTGTAATTTCAGGCGTCTGGTCAGTGTAAAACAGCTGAAGGCAGCAATCAGGTTTGTGGCTGATTACCTTTTTGGTAGCAGTTTCACAGGACAAATCTGTGTGTGTGTGTGTGTGTGTGTGTGTGTGTGTGCATGCGTGCGAGATGTAACAGCACCTGACACGTCAGCCGCCGTGTGTCAGCTTGGCAGTTGGTTATTCACCGACATCCCCCCCACACACACACACACACACACACACACACACACACACACCATCTGAGCAAAAGTGGCTTACTAGCTACATTAGTGATACTTATGGCATTACCAGTTCACAGTTTTTGCAGGTAGATGCACACACACACTTACCCAGACACACAAAAAGACACACACACACACACACACACACACACACACACACACACACACACACAAGAGGAAGCACCTTTCTATTAAGAAATCCATGGGTTTGACATCAACACAACGGCCGTCATGCAGTCAGTGTATTCATGCAGGATGCTGTTGTAACTGTTGCATAATGTTACACGTAGAGCAGTCTGCAGATCTCAAATATTACACAATGTAGCAGCATACCAACTCTGCCAAATGCTAAGTTCCCTTGTACCAAAACAAAGCAAGAAACTTGCCAAAAAAAGGGAGAAACAAAGTGCAGAGATTGGATGAGATCTGGATGGAGAGTCAGGGAAAATGAACGGTCTAAGGTACAGAGGGAATTTGAGGTGATTGAACCTAACTCCAGGTAAAGCTGTTTATCTACCGGTATGTGTCTCTCTCGGGGCGTCACACAAGTGGCGTCATCAGTCGACGGTCTCAAATATCAAACAAGTTTGAAAGAAAATCCTTATGAGAACAATTGGCAGCGACTGGATCTGAAGATTACAGATTAGAACCTTTACATATTTCACACTATAGGATTTTATCTGCCGTCAACACTAACTGACTAACTTTTTCTTTACTTTTAATACTTTAACTACATTTCCCTGATGACATTTACAGACTTAAACTTAAGCAACATTTTCAATGCAGGACATTTAATTGTACCAGAGGATTTCTTTTTACAGTGTGGTATTAGTACTTTTACTGAAGTAAAGGACATGAATACTTCTCCCACCACTGGTCTCAGAATGTGTGTAAAACTTGCCAAGAGCTGCGACTAAACTGCTTTTAAAGCCCAGCAGGTTTAGTCTACCTTCACTGGACAGATAAAAATTAAAATGAGTCCCCGGACATCCTCGTCCAGTTACAGTAATGAACTGCTAGGCCTTGACAACCCATCACACACACACACACACACACACACACACACACATCCAACTTTTGCTAACTCGACAATACTCAAGGTTTTCACTGGACAGGAAAAGGATTCGGAGAGATGAGGAGCTCAGTAATATGAACAGGTCGCGTCAAGGACTGAACACAATGCGACAGGAAGAGAAACCTCTGCGCTGCCCCGGAGAGAGCACTTCCCTCTGACACTGAACACAGACAGTGAATGAGGGGAAACCAGCGCTGCATGACAGGTAGCATACAGAAAACTCCAAATGAAAAGAAGCTATTCTCAAGGTACCCCCAGGTTTCCACCAGTTCAATTCAAGACTTTTCAAGACCTTATTAATACCATTTAGAATGAAATGTAATACCAACTTCGTAGCCATACTGGCAAAAGTATGTAGGATATAATGGAATATCAGAAAAGATTTGTTTAGGCCATAAAAAGACTTATTTACCAAGTACTTCAATTTAATACAACTTTTTATTCTAGTATTCAATACATACATGCTTTGTGACGAAACAATGAAGGAGTTGTTTAATCCTATGAAAGGACAATCCAAATTTAAGACCTGTGTGAACGTAATTTAAGACTTTCTACAGAAATGTAAGACTTTTAAGGCCTTATTTTTCAAATGGTAAATTGAAGACATTTATAAGACTTTTAAGACCCGGTAGGTACCCTGCATTATTTACCACTTAATTATCATCTAGAGTGACTTCTAAATCACAGGAAAAAAATTATGATGACACTACCAATTTTTTTCAAGGACAAAAACCAGTTATGTAACTCTATTAACTTGATAGACCAATTTTCCAAGGCTTCAGGTTCAAGATTGAATATGTCCAAATGTGAAATCTTATCTCTACATAGTTGTGATGATCGTGTAATTGGAAATATCCCAGTTAAGGATTCCGTTAAGTATCTGGGCATATTTATAACTAGAAATCTTATTGCCTACCATACACTAGAAGACTCTGAAACAGACTTTGAAAAGACTAAAGTCTGACACCATCTCACATCTAAAGACAATCATCTCACATCTAACGTTAAAGACGGTCATAATATGTTAAGACTGGGGATCTTGCAGGGTCACACATTGCAAGACTACAACTAGAAGGGTTTCAGTGCCGTGCGGAAGCCATGCACATGGCATCGCAGCCGAGGAGTCTTTGGCGAGTACAAAACGGTGTAACAGCGAGTCTCGCCACCTCTGAGGTCCACACTCAACACGCAGCAGAGAGCACAGAGGAAGGGACTGTGAGGACCAGATGGCAAACATATTGAAAAGAGAAAATAATCAATACTACAGCCTTGTAAAAGTATGGATACACCTAGCACTGGAATGTGGACAAAGGTGGCCTATCTAGCTTTGGAGAGACTAACATATATTGGGGCGCCTAGGTCGCTCACCTGGTAGAGCGTGCGCCCATATGCAGAGGCTCAGTCCTCGACGCAGCAGCCGTGGGTTCGGTTTCCGTCCTTCAGCCCTTTGCTGCATGTCATTCCCCCTCTCTCCCCTCTTTCATGTCTAAGCTGTCCCTTCACAAATAAAGGCCTAAAATGCTAAAAAAAAAAAAAAGTATCTTAGACTAACATATATTGTAAAAAAAAAAAAGAAAGAAAATAACTTTGCTCACTTGTAGAGTCCTTACATAGACTTTTTTTAAAGTCATGATTTTGAATTGTGATTCATTTGAAACTTTCTGTAACTTATGCAATGCTGTGATCTTATTTAACTTACTTTATTTTTATTTTTTTTTATTTGCCAGATTGGGGGATAATGTATTCATTTCATTGGTTAAAATGTTCACATTCAAGGATATATAAAATCTCATTAAAAATATGTTATAAATAAATAAATACTACATTCTTGTACTTTACCCTAATCACCGTATTTCTTTATTTTCGTCAACAGGATTCACTCTGAAAATGTACAGATATGGAAGACACATTAAAACATAAAATCAGATATCCAGCATCTGGAACTAAGTGACATCTCTTCTTCAGCCGTTGAAAGCATGCAAGCAAGAGTAAATTACAGTAAGTAAAAAGGTCATTTAAAGTGGTAGATATGTTGTTGAGAGGGGACTCCTTCAGATGATTGATAACACCAAATAAAAAAGGAAACTAGCGGTTAACTTCAGTTCTTGGTTGAACGCTCTTCAGACGTGATCCTCTGCATTACTAGAGATGCAGCATGATGAGCTTCAGGTAATGAGATTTCTTTTTTTTTTTTTTCTTTTTTTTCCTCCCCTCCGTGGAAATGAATACATAACGTTCTGGAAACAAACTCCTCAAACGCAGACATCAAAACAAATGGCGAATTAAAGGCACGGCGCTCACCGCCTTGTTCTGAGAGCATGGCCTTGAGCTACTGATTTTTTAAACTGTGCCACCGTTAATTTATGCGAAGATCTGAACTAATTCTTTGGCAACTGTGAAGCGAGAATATTAACGCAATGTATTTCCTTGTCGATGATAATGCCGCGCTCTTAATTTGAGATGTGCGGTGTAGTCGAACATGAAATGGAAATTTGCCCCAAACTATGTATTTGTCAGTGAGTGTCGGATGTGGAATGAGGTTACATGCATGCTTTTGCTACCCACACTCTTAAAAGATACAAGAAGAGGTGTATGCCTCCCCTCACTGTGCTGTGTAAATATGGAGAAAGCTTCAACTTAAAGCCCTAGTTTAGAATATATTACATTGACATATTTTCCATCCAGGGTGGTATTTGCATAGATTTTCTGAGGAGTTTGTCATGTGCATGGGAAACTAACTAATCCTTTATAACTACAATGCAGGCAGGTTTTTCTACCAGTGTACCAGTGTGGGTACTGACCCCCTCTGAGGTCAAAGCCCATTTCAGTAAACACTAAAAGTTGGCACTTGTTCAACAATTATCATATGTTCAGTACAAAACTGAGTACGAAGTCGCTTTTAAAAAAAGGACTAAAGCTGCACAGAACACCCGCGGACAAAAAAAAAGTCAAAAGGTTATCTCGAAAATTGTACAACAATGCAAACGCAACTTTTACCGCTAATTTGTGTTATACATAAGTGTCCAGGGGGTTCCACAAAAAGTAAAACCTACAATCTATTGTATGCATGTGCAATTCATTCCACGACTTCTGTTACAATCAAAAACTCACCGAGTTGGAAAATTGAAATCCCTATACCTGAAATGATTCATAAAGTCAAAAGAGAGGTTCACAATTTCTCCGGTTGATCCAAACTGGGTCAAATAGATTTTTCCTAATAATACAAAGTGCACTCAGTTGTGTGTCTTTTCTGGGAATTAAACAGACTCTGCTCTCCAAAAAAATGACAATATGTATTGTTGGAACAGTCCCAGTTCAGACCAAAGATTTGCGACAACACGAGTTGAAACTTGGGTAACACTTTACTTGAAGGTATCTACGTAAGGGTGACATGACACTGTCATGAACACATGACACTGTCATGACACATGAACCCTAACCCTAACCATAAATTGTTATGACAAAAACTGAATGACACTTACTAAAAGAAGTGTTATGTCATAAACTTTATGACTTGTTTATAATGTTTTATGACATGTTCACAACAGTGTCATGTCACTCTTATGTAGATACCTTCAAGTAAAGTGTAACCAAAACTTCCAACTACTTGCAATGCATCGGTCTGCGGCGTCCTGAAACCTGCCAGTTCACACTAATGAGACCAGACGGCGTATCATCGCCATAGTGAGTCCACATCTCTTTGTACTTCCATCCTAACTTCCAGGCTTTTTGTAGCTGAATATATCATTTGTTGCGTCTAAATATGAATGTGGATAATATTAGTGATAGTGAGATGCTTGCTACAGCTACATTTCTAGTGATGAATCGGTGAAAATGGCTTTGTCCTAGGTGCTCCCTCTCTTCAGTCACTCTCTAGCTCGCTCGACCGTGGGACTTGCGGGCGCACATTGTGCCTCCGTTAACAGTTTGTTACAGAAATAAAATGGATTAAGGATCATTTTATTGTAGCTGAATTTACAAGATGACTTCTCTATTGGCTGCTGAAACAGGAGACGTCTCTTACGTTCTAAAACCAGCCTCTGCAGACTCGACCAGCTGAGTCGCAGCCACACCATCAGCTGGTTTGAGTCGAGCTGAGATGTTTCAGACCGCTGAAACTTTTCTCGGCGACGTTCTAAAACTTTCGTTTTGTTTCGTCTCGTCGCGAATCTTTGATCTGAACTGGGCTCAAGAGACGTCACCTGTTTCAACAGCCAACAGAGAAGTCAACTTTTTAAGCTACAAACTATAGAAATAAAATGACCCATAATCCACACTGTCAGCTGGTGCACATGGCAGAGCTTTAGACGGAGGCTCAACGTGCGCCCGCGAGCAGGGTATGTGGTGGAGCGAGCTAGAGAGTGACTAAAGACGGGAGTGGTGTTAGAACAAAGCAGAGAATCGGAGAAATAAAACTGGCAAATGTTTTCGCCGATTCATCACTAGAAATGCAGCTGTAGCAAGCATCTCACCATCACTGACGTTCATCCACATTCATATTTAGACGCAACAAATGATACAATCCAGCTGCAAAAAAGCCTGAAAGTCAGAAGGTACAACGGAAGTCCAAAGAGTCGTTGCTATGGAGATGATACATTGTCTCGTCTTGTCTCATTGGTGTGAACTGGCCGGTTTCAGAACGCTGCAGACGGACGCGTTGCAAAGTTTCAAGAATCTTTGGACTGAACTGGGCCTAAAAAAATAAAGTAGCGGGACAGAACCTCGCGAGACCCCCATGGAGGGGTGGCAGGATGATTTCTTTAATCTTTGCTTTTTATTAAAGGTCTGTAAAAAATGATTTCAAATGAATCTGATCTGAGAAGGAAACATCATTCATGGTTTTGAACTGCGAGACACATGAAACCGATGATTGATGGTCGGGAGCGGGCATTGCTTCATTTCGAACAGTCAAAAGCCAAAAAAGGTGCTGTAATTAACTCAGGTCAGGAAACGCTGATATTAATCATTTTTGGAACGGTCATATAGGTTTTAGGAAGGCACTAAAATAAATGAATGTATATGTTTCGATATAAGGCTTGGTGTGGGTTCTTTTATCTTTCTGTGTGCTGTCCACATGCTCCTTGCTATTGGTTAGGTTTTGCACGGTGATTTCTTTTAGCTTACAAAAAGACAAAAACATGTTTAAAAAGAAAATGGAATTACATACAGCAAGCACTGCAAAAAAAAAAAAAAAAAAAAAAAAACACTGCAGGAAATGTAAATGAGACATTAACAGAAGTAAATGGTCTGTAACTCCACACGACAGCGGCGTTCTCCTGGAACAGAACCAGCCACTCTAAGCAGGAGTAAGCAAACGCTCGGGATATTTAGAGAGACTCAACCTGTGACAGGAGGAAAAAAATGACCTTTTTATTAATTTTATAAATTTTATTTTATTAATTGTCATTGCAAATACAATTTTCAACATGAACATAGTTTTATTGATCACCTCCCTCCAGAATGTTTTAATTTTGTCACACTCCCAGACAGTGCATGAATGTCCCTTTAGCCTCATTGCATTTAGAACAACGGTCCGGTATATTACTGTTTATTTATTCAATATAACAGGAGTTGTGTCTGTCTGCATTACAGCCAGTTACATCGGAGTAGCTTCAAATTGGAGTTTGCCGGTTTTTTTTCTGTCACAAGTTTTCTGAAATGTCCTCTTTTAAGTCCACCCTCCATGTCTCAAGTCTGGCTATCAATGTTTCTTTAGAGCCAGACGCAAGCCAGTTATAGATTGATGAAATCAACCCCCTCTCATTGCAACGGTTTGTTATAATGTCTTCTAAGGATGAGAGTGCAGGAAATCCAGACGGATTGGTTTTGCATGGAAGAAATAAAGTTCCTTACTTGAAAAAAAAAAAAGAAGCCCTTTAAAGAGTCGGCGAGAGGATGTGGATACTTTACATGATGGCCGACGCGTCATCCTTATGGATACAAGCTGTCATCGCGCTAATCCCCAGGCCACCTCGTGGCAGTGCCACCCAGAGAGCGCCGGGGCCAAAGGTAACGTCACGTTTTCCTGCTTTTACAGGATGAAGGCTGGTGTCCTGGTGGCTATACGCTCCGTTTACATCATGCTAAATGAGGGGGAAGCGATGCGTTTATGCTGTGTAAACCTCTGCTGAGCATACAGGATGCTGCAGCTGCCTAAAGTTTACCTGCTAGATGTAAACCATGGAGAGAGAGAGAGACACACACACACACACACACACACACACACACACACACACACACACAGTATGAGCAGAGGCACACGTGCAGATATATAAACACACATACAGGCCGTGTTTATATCCCTTTCCTCAGCCTCTTGTCATCTTGGTATTGTGATGTACTGTACCTGCTAAATGGTAAAAACTCTCCGCGCTGACACACTTATAAACCAGTGCCTAATTACGCCGTGGTTCATTCTCAGCGTGTTTGTCGCTTTCAAACTAATTTCTCTATGAAATCCATCTATTACTGCCTCACCTCCTTCTCACCTTTCCACATACATAAAAGTTCCTGAGGGCCTTTTTAAAAAAATAAAAACCCAAACTGCTCCAAGAGGAACGTGCCCACTGCAAGAGGATTTAAGAAATTGGGAGAGGGCCCAGCTTATATACATGGTTAAATGATTAAATCGCTGAGGTACAGAGCACAGAAAGGAGGCAGAAAAACAGGTCAACGTGCAACCACTGAGTGCTCTGGGGGGGAGGCAGGAGATAAGAGTTTATCGCAAGCGTATAAGTAGATACCGTTAATCCTCCTCCTGTGAGTGTTCTACATGAAATAAATCTGTGACTGACAAACTGGAAAGATACCATTGTTTTAAAGGTGGAAGGATACAGAAGGATGGAGGGGTGGTGGTTGTTGTCAGCAGATAAGTGTGTAGATAATCGATGCGTGCCGAGGCTGAGCAGTCTCTTCAGGAGGACGTGGAGAACAGAGGATGCAAAGTGAGCAGGTAGGGGAGCAGGCGGGCGCTGTGCTTAAAGCCGGAAAATGTTCAGCCCTTTATAATAAGTCTACATCCAGGACGTTTCACTTCCAGGATTGCTCCGGTGCCAACGGAAATTCTGCCGGATGTCCCTCTTTTTCGCCTAGATGTCCGTCCCCTTCTTCTTTCTTTGTGTTGGCGTTCTAAACTCCGGTGGATTTCTGAGGACTATGGTTAACTGCTCCTCAGATCTCAGCAGATCTGTCCAATCTGAGTTTTCTGTTGCACAACTAAAACTACTTTTGAACATACACATGTTCCACCAAAACAAGTTCCTTCCAGAGGCTATTTAGCAGAGGCACTGTCACTGCCTCCAAAGGCACTTCCGGTGCTTTGCACCGCCCAAGACGATTGTGAGTGGTTCAAAGAAATGCCATAAAGCCAGAGCATGTTTTTCTCCCATCCCAGAATGCTGTGTCGACTCATTAGACCCTCCTCCAGGGCGCTGTGGAGGAAGGTCTGGCAAAGCGAGACTACCTAATAATTAACCCAATGGAAAGCAAGACTGATTGTTCTATACCAAATTTGGTGAAGATCGCCCCTTAGGGGGCGATAAAATCGAGGTGGACGCGTTTTGGCCTGTAACTCAATGAATGGGAACGGGGAAATTTACAATTGCAATTTACTACACACCTTGCAGCTCACGCCTCCCGACTTTTCCTGACGTTTGCCTCGCCGCTGTCTTGCTTTGGGTTCCGCTTTCACGGGCTCCACTGATGGTCGGGGCCGATTTGTGTCGAGGGAGGCTTCATAACTGCTTGCAGTTCTGGATTTTTTTAGACATTCTAGGCCTTTATTTGCGACAGGACCGCTTAGACATGAAAAGGGAGAGAGAGGACATGCAGCAAAGGGCCGCAGGTCGGAAACCAAACCCGCGGCCGCTGTGTCGAGGACTGAGCCTCTGCATATGGCCACGCTGGGCACTCTATCACGTGAGCTACCCAGGCGCCCTCCACACAGTTTTTTTTTTTTTTAATACTCTTGAGGTGTGATAATATCCTAAAATATTATCACATGTAATATCATATACTGTACAGTCGTGGACGCTGGGGATAATGGAGGTTAAAGGAGCCAAGATAGAAGGAAAATACATTTGACTCTGTCAATTACAGTGCATTACAGATTTCTATGAGTAAAAATTAGCTTGAAGACATCTAAGCAATTTAATTCAAACGTACTGATAATCTGGAGCGATTGGACTACTGTCGTAGGTCTCGGTCACTACAAACACTGACTGGAAACAGAAAAAGGCAGCTTATTTCAAGTCAAACATTTTTCATTCACTTCACAGATATGTCGAGACCCTGGCCGTGCTGAGTGTGCATGCTCCCATCATCAAGCACTTCATAACTGTTCTGCAGCCCGGTTAAGTTCATGTTTACCAAATCCTGGCTGCTCAGAAAGACAGCATTAAAGCTTTTTATTGACGGCTAAGTTGTCCATCTAGTGCCAGGATATGTTGTTTTTTTTCCCTTCCTCTTTCTGGTTTCTGTAGGGGAGAAAATGTCTCAGGAATTATCCTTTGACTCCCTAAACCCTCCTCAACTCCTCCAGCTTCCCTCTTTAGGTCATATCCACCCACAACACACACACACACACACACACACACACACCCCCCAACAGGGTGTCTAACCACTGGGAGGCAAGAGATCCACAGACATGTACATTAACATAAATACCAAATCTGTTGGAGTAGAGAGAGTGTGCATGCATGTGGGTGTGTGTGTGTGTGTGTGTGTGTGTGTGTGTCGGAGGGGGTGTTATGGGAGGGGTTGGGGGCAAAAACAATGCATTCATTGTGTGCACATGGAGGATGAGAGAGAGACAGAGAGAGAGAGAGAGAGTAGAGTGAAGCTCCAAAGTAGAGTGCAGCTCCATCTACAGGCAGAGAGATCTCTCACACTCTCTCTCTCTCTCTCTCTCTCTCTCTCTCTCTCTCTCTCTCTAACACACTCTTCTCTCCTTCCCTACACACACACACAGGCTGAAAATGTAAAGTTGTCTCCGCTACTTTTTTCTGCATGTGTCCATCACAGACACACACAGGCTCACTGACACACAAGATGCGTATTTGTTTTAAAACACACACACACTTTGTGTATCATGCACATACACACTAATACATGCACAGCAACCTGTGCATACAAACACACATTTCAACCTTTATAACCTCCACCCATTAGTTTTTTTTCTCTTATGCACATACTGATCCACATTCAAATGTACACATGCCAACTCTCTCTCTCTCTCTCTCTCTCTCTCTCTCACACACACACACACACACACACTTTCTTTGCATCTAACTAATTCGTTTAAACACACACTAATTCTTCTCCAGCTCTTACATAAATGGTAACTCTCTGCAAAAGACGGGCAAAGCTTTTTTTCCACATCTCCTAAGCATCACGTTAATGCAGATTATAGTTTACAGGGGGAAAAAACAAAAACAACAACATGAACATTACAGCGTTATCCGGCTTCCCTCTTGAGGTCTGTTGAGATCAGGTAATGCAATTAAAATCTAATTAAAACCACATTAAATTGCTTTTAAGCATCCGTGTTTGTGTCAAGCACAGACAGGATCTCTCTATTAGCGTGTTCACACAAACACTCACAGACACACACATGCACAACAACATTAATATATTCACACATGTACAAATGCACACCTCACAAGACACACACACACACACACACACACACACACACACAAAGGAATAAAGGCTTTTCTCTTCTAGGGGCACATTTGTGTTTATTTTTGACTATGACATCATTTATGTAACTTTGACATGAATTGTCATAGGCCAACAGTATTTTGTGTCTTCTGGTGACATATTAGATATGTTTAGATACTAGATGTGCGTATCTGTATTTGTTTTCAATCCCCCGGTGTATAAATTACTTAAGAATTATTTTAGTTTGATTTAGATGTGAGTTTTAAAACCTTAGAAAAACTCATTTTTTTGTCATCTATCAAATATTGCTTATTCCTGCTTCATTAGTTCACAAAAAAAAAATAACCACCAATCTATTTTCTTCAAGCAGTGGGGCCATACAGTACATGAAGACAAGTTTTTGGGCCTTATTGCAAAAAAGGCATAGAAGGATTTTCAATGCACCTATAAGAGTATAAAGATGGAAGAATCCCAACCACAATCTAATGATAGTTGCTGTTGTTTTTACTTTTAAACGATTATATACTTTATTATGAATAACTACATGTGTGTTCTTTCTCATTTAGTCAAAACCTGAGGCTGAAAGGTTTGTGACACGCAAACAAAGTACATTTGTTTGGCAAATGTCTCGAGATTTCAATTGTCACTAGAAAGTTACAGGGTTACATCCCGAAACTAAGAAAGAATGCTGAAAGCTCCACCTTTCAGCTACTCCAGCCGGGGTCAAAGCAAACAAACATTTTTTTTTTTTCGGGGCTCTGGCAGTTGAAAGTTAAGAGAAGTACAAAAGGTCACCGGTTTAAAACTCTTAAAACTGTTGTCCCTTTACTGTAAGCATTGCACTCAACACTCAACTACTCTACACAACCTTACAAATGACACCGGCAGGGGGAAAAAAAGCAAGTGGCTCAGCTGAATTTCCCAGGATATTAAAAGCTTTAAAACCATTTGGCTGTACAGTTGGTCGTGCTCTGTCATCACCTCGGCGACAGCGCTCTCATACACTTGCAGAAATTAGCGGCATTATGCAGAATCAGGTAACAAGCCTTCAGCTCCATCTTGATTTGATTTAGCCCAAGAGGAAATTTACAATGATAGCTCGACTTAAAAGGCTCTCAGGCTGGAGGGAAGGGGGTCACCATAGCCTGGTCCACTTCCTGTTCTTGTCATCTGTTTGTTTAGCTTTTTCTTCTTCTGTCTGGACTATCTGCGCCAGTGTTGAAATGTAACAAAGTTACGGTACTTAAGTAGAATTTTCACGTATCTGTGCTTTACGTCGTTATTTATATTTGTGGAAACTTTCACTTTTACTCCACTACTTTTCCTAAATAAAATGTATACTTTTATAGTGTTTGGTGTTTTAAGCCCCCAACATCTCCTTCCAGGCAGCGCTGCATGGAAGGCACTAGGGTTAGGATTTGGGTTAAGGGTTAGGTGCCTTGAAGTCGACGGTGGGGGCTTAAAACACCACCGAGCTACTTTTACTTCACTACATTTCGTTTTTTCGTACGTTGGAGTGAAAGATGAAAATCCATTTTTTCTCTTTGTCTCTTTGAATTTGATGTTTAAGAAGCTGTGGAAACCCTGAATATTATGCTTTACTATAATGAAGCCACAATGAAGTTCATAATCAAAGTTTTTTTTTTTTTTACTTTACTTCTAAAAAATTAAATACTTCAGAATCACAATCAGAAAATTACTTTTGATACTCAAGTACAGTAAATATCAGATACTTTAAGACGTTTACTCAAATTATATGCGAAAAGGAGACTTTTACTTCTACCAAAGTCCCCCCTCTGAAATCTACACCTATGATTGTAATATTATTATTAGTAAGAGCAAACCACTCAGGTGTGATCACAGCGGCTGCAGATGCAGAAACCAAACCTGACATCGCAGAACTGAGAAGTAATTAGAGGGCTTGACACCAAATCAATGCAGCTTTTCCGCGTTATCAATTAAAAGACGTGTAATTACAAAGCGTAGAGAATTGCCTCTCACAAACAGTCAAGCCGGAGACGGCCCCCTTCACCGCCGGCTGGCTACAGACCAGACGCACCTTGACCCCTCTTCTGACGCTTCAAATTGACACCCCGGAGCCGCAACGACCGGGGTTGTTTATGGATTTTTACGCCGCTCCTTCCAAAACACCTGAGCGATAAACCCAGTGTAGCGTGCTGTGCGGCGCCGAAAATGCCGTGCACTTGGTAGCAAGCCAAAGTGCAAAATGTATTACTCAAGAGCCCCAGCCCCCCGACTGGAGCCAGCTGGGTTGGAACCATTAGCCGGTACAAGCAGAGACAACCTGGTTGCCGAGCATGCCGACATTCCTGGGTAAATGGAACAGAGGGCTCTACACTGCTTCCCTCCTCCCCTCCTACCGACATCCACCCCCTCCACCCCCCGCGGCCTCACATCAGCACCTGGGAAAATGGATTTGAAATGAGGGCAGCTCCCCCGCCTCCACAGCCCCTCTGAACAAGCAGATGGAGGCTTCCGCAACGATTATCACCACATTACCTGGGAGTCTGTTGACGAACGGGAACAATGCAGGCGGCGCTAATAAACCCCAATCAAACATGACACCCCCCGCAGCTAATGTCGCTCACTTCTCTATCCCTACAAGGCAAAAATAGTCGCACTGATTCGTTTTCATCAAGCGGGCCCAGCTACAGCTTGTGCATTCTCTACAAGAGGGGGACGGATATATTTATTGTCCCACGAGGCGAGATTTGTTTTCACAGTCTGTTTCATGCACGTGGCAATATACACAATAACAACCGATAATCAACAGGTATCATAAAGGCAGGTATATAGACACAGAAACAACCGCACTTATAACAACGACTCCAGATCTATTCAAAGTTAGCAAGATAGTTATGGCAGTAGCGACAAAACTTCTGCCAAAGCGAGTCCTTCTGCAGCTCAGAGTCCGGTATCTGCGGCCAGATGGCAGCAGTGTAAAGTGTGGACATAGAGGCTGGGGAGGGCAAGGCGTGTGATGGCTCCATCGTTCAGGTCTGAGATGTTGGGTGAAGGGAAGCTGATCATTATGGAGGCTACTACTGTAGGCTATTACTACTACTACCAAGCTGCGCTTTGAGACAAAAACGGTCTGCGTCCAAACAAGAGTTTAAGCTTGGAGCGAGAACGAGGTGTTACTGTTACTAAAAGGTATGTAAGCCTGCCTAACTGATAAGACTGACTGACAAGGTGGACGAGAGGCGTAAAAGTAGCAAAAGATCTTCATTTTTAAACCAAAATCTAGCAGTGTAAATGTAGCCTTATATGATGGAGTGCACGTATGTGTCCATCTGAATTCTTGCCATTTCATCTGTGTGTTGTTACTATCTGCAGGACTGCAAACCCCAGTGGGACGTGAGCATAAAGCTCACTCTGGACATGGTTAAGTTACTGAAGCTCAGTGAAACAGCAACATTTCTAGTTACAGCATCATGTGAATGTGTCTGCCCCGTGGCCCCTGGAAATAAAAAAAACTCTAAAAGACGATGGGTCTGTGTCCGTCAAAGTGGATGGATGCACAGAAAGTGATGCATCTCATAGGAACTTTGCTAAATGTTGTGTTTTGTGTGAAGAAAGATTGTTCTAAATCAAAATGGTTTATTTTCAGTGTGATTTGTGGTATATGAAATGACAGTATGTAACCGAGTCGTTGCAGAGCTTTCTCTGGCATGTAGCAGACAAGTGGTTCTCTCCCCTGACTTCACACTTCTTTTCCTCTCTCTTCTTTTGTTTTAGTATTAGTGCTCAGCTTTCTCCCTCTGGGAGTCTAGCGCTCTCTCTCTGTCTCTCTCATGCCTCCTCTTTTTCTTTTTTTACACAAAAAAAGCCCAACTGTAACAACAGTGGTCTCCAAACAACCAGGGGATTCCAGACGACTGACCTCAGAGCTGTTCGTCCACTGCTGAGATACAAATATTTACAACTATCGCATTCGGCTCAGCGGTGGGGGCCTCGCCGCCACCAGAAACACTCCCTTGATTGGGCCCCGCATGGCTTGAGAATGCCCCTAGAAAACAAATGAAAACTAGCTCTCATTTGGCTCTTTTTCTTCTCTTAAACCACCCAAAAAGATAGACATGTCAACACACAATTGAAGAAAAGAGCAAACTGGAGTCAAGAAAACTTTGACAAGAAAGCTCACGCCATTCCCCCACGTTCTCCTAGTACTGCACTAGGGTTAGGGTAGTTTTTGCTTTAGAGTTTTAACAGATTTATGAATAGATTAGTAAAAATTAGCAAAACCTCTCTGGGTTGAGCAAAGAAAGAAAGTGCTACCTTGATAAGCTAGCACTATCATCACTGTCATAAATGGTAAGGTCTCGAATGAATGCAATTCAAGCATTGCCATTCATACTTTGAACATATTGCATCTCTGCTGACAATATAGTTCTGCTAGTTCGGCTTCATCAGACTTTGACCACCATTGTGCACTGGGGGTGGTGTTGTGAAGTAATGACCAAGACTCTGAACAGACTAAAGACTGATACAATCTCACATCTAAAGACAATCATCTCACATCTAGCGTTAAAGACTGTCAACATATGTAAAGACAGGGGATCTTGCAGGGTCGCACATTGCAAGACTACAACTAGATTGATTTTGAAAGATTTAACCAAGCTAGCTAGCTAATGCTAGCTTTAGCTGGTAACTTTAAGGTAAAGTCGAATGACTCGCTTCAAAAGGGTTGAAAATCGGCAACTTTCCCTCGTTAGCGTTTAGCTTAGCGCGGCGCCATAGCAACCATAAACACCACGGTTTGGTGCTGGAGGGAGAGCACCCATTGGTTGCTGACAATGTTCACGTGATTTAACTTCACTTCCAAGACTTCAAACTTAGGATCATATCAAACACGTTTTTCTGAACGTCCAGACGGAACAAAGACTGACGGGGACTGAGTTTTATGACCACACACCAAACCATGGAGAGGACGGGAGGCCCCCCGACTCTAGCAAGACTCTCAGGATTTCATTCCCATATTGGAAAATAGTCTGCAACAGTGGGATCGCTTGAAAAGTCGTTTGATGTAAGGGTGGAATAAGTCTAAGGCCATGGAGCTCGGAGCTCGTTCCTGTTCAAAAGAGCCAGTTGAGGTGGTTGAGCATGTGATCAGGATGCCCCACTGTGGAGGTATTTGGGATAGCGCTGCACAATATATCGTTTTTCTATCTTCATCGCGATATCAACTGGCGCAATATACACATACCAGTTAGTAGACTCCCCCCACTGACATTTACCTAAAGCCATGAGATGTTTTTTTCCCCTCTACAGATTCAAACCACAGCATCAGTGTGCAACTAAGCTAAACGAACCAAGTGTTCATTTATGGCTTAATTGACAAATGAACTGATGCAGCTCCTTGTGTACATTCCAGTACTTTAAATTTTGCACCGATGATTGAGTTTTTACTGCTCCGTAACGAGGTATTGACTCCCTGTCTGGTCTTATCAGCTTATGTTTCCCAGGTGGTGTATGTACTGTGATTGTACGCGTTTTATTGTATGTCTTGAACCTCTCTGAGAGCAACATTTTTATTTTGATCTTTTCTCTCCGAATAAAACACCTGAGGGGTTGTTGTTGTTTTTCATCCTTGTACTTTGATATTTTTTTTTCTTTCTTAAAAATCTGGATGGATATATGCAGCATGTGTTGGCTTGTATCGCCAAAAAACTAAAACATATTCAATTTCTCAGATCTGGGTGAATTGGATAAATCACTGTGCTAAGTGAAAACACCACCAAGGGTCTGAAAAAAAGCCTGAGTACACAATATATTCCTTTTCAAAGCACCCGCTGCAGTAGTTTGTGTTTGACACTGATCAAGCATAATCATCAGGCGATCAGGGCTGATGTGTGTGTGTAAAAAGCACGCACGCACACACACACACACAAAGAGCATCTCCCCTCTATCTTCCCAGTGCAAGTAGAGCTAACCACTCCAGGGAGCTGGAGACTCAATTAATGACATACATACAGCACTTGCAAGATGTCAGGGAGAAAGAAACTACTGCACATTAAAGGCCATTCTCTACAGTACAGTTTGTGTGTGTGTGTGTGTGTGTGTGTGTGTGTGTGTGTGTGTGCGTGCTTCTCTTGTACTCGCATGCATACAGTTACAGTATGTAGGCTAAGGCCGGCCTCTGGGAAATGCTGTATGCTCTTCTGCATTATCCGCCTTGGAGCCTTAACATATCTAACTCACTGCAACCAACTGTAACCTGTTTTGAACTAAAGACCGTTCGCGTACATTCAATTCAAACTCCACCGCAGCTTACCAAAGAGGAACAAATGGTGGCTTGTGATTAAATAATAAAGGATTTGCCTCAACTGTGAATTGTTCAAAATGTAACTAAATTAGTGCTGTCAAACGATTACATTTTCGTTAATCGCGATTAATCGCATGTTTTATCACGATCCAAATTCTATTATTTTGCATTTCAGTAGATATTAACAATGGAAAGCCATTCTTACCAGTGTATCTTGATTGGGAATGCAAAGAAAGTGACTTTATGAACTTGATTTTAAGATTTGTATTTGTTTATTATATATTTAATCTAGTCACACATTTGAATTTAACAACAACTTTGAATGCACCATAAGGCTGTAAATTACCAGTTTCATTGAACGCACCGTCTGTGTTTTTCTAACAGCAGCTGCAGGTTGTTACATCCGGGTGTTGAATCCTCTACAGTGAAATACAGTCACACTTTACACCGTTTAGAGTTAGCTGTCAGCATTGTAACCGTGTTTCATCCAGCTACTAGCTAGCGTCAGGCTAACGTTTGCTGCTGTCGAGTATAGTGTTAACTAGTGTCACGTGCAGCAATGTTTCTGTTTCCTGTATCGTCTGTTTCAGAGCATCAGAGAGAAGAGCAGACATATCAGTGGCACCAGAATGAGGCACCGAAATCGGCGTTGCTATTCCTGTAGCAGCAGGATGTGTTACGAGGAAGTACGGCAAAATAGTAGCCTGTTAGGCATGACGCAAAGCCGAGTGAAGTGAAAATAAATTAATAAATGCCGGCATGCGATTAATACGATTAAAAAAAATGAACGCATTATGCTCGACCCTTAATCGCATCACGATTAACGCGTTAATGCTGACAGCCCTAAACTAAATATAAACATTGATGTCTATCAGTGTGTATCTCTCCATTATATAAGCACAGTAAAGGCAGTCAATGAATATTTCAGGCTTATTGTTTCTGCTGAAATCTTAAAGTAAAATACACTCATCAGATTTTCACTTGGATTTTTATGTGCCCACTCAGTAAAGCTGTACTTATACCTGTGTAGTAGCTGGAACAGGAAGCTCCGACAGTAGAAGGGCCTGTAGTCTGGGGGCTGTAAGAGAAGGCCAACAGGGGGGCTTAATACCCTCAGAGTATAAGAGCCATGCCTTGCATGATTTTGTAAATGTACCTATGGTTTTAATGTGCACAGAAAAATTCTAAAAGTCTAAATTTCAGTTTTAGCTTTCTGTGGCTTTTAAGGCAACACATTATCTTGGATGCCATTTGCAGAGTTCATGTCCAAACTGTTCTATACCTGTTCTATAGAGAAATATGTGTAGCTACAGTTAAAATACTACTTTTTTGTTTTATACTTTGTGACGCTTCTTTGGACTCTTTGACACTTCTGTCAAGACTTTGAACACTGTGCGCTGTTGGTGTTGTGAACAGCTACGTTAGTTGTCAAAGCACAGATATATGTCCCATAATGCAATTCGAAATGTAAATAAACAGAAATAGAACCGTGAATCAAGTTCCACAGACAGTTTCTGTAAAAATATACACTCATACAACCCTCAATCAGTCCTTTCAGAAAAATGTGGAGTTTTTTTGTGATTGTTGCGGGCAAAAATCCTTGATTATGCGGCACGTTTTCTTAAAAAATGCGATGGAATATGCGGGATATTTATGCAATTTTATGCAATGAAATTGCGGGAACTTGCAAAAATTGAGGTTTCATCGTGGCTTCATCGCGGGGTTTGCAGCTTTTCCATGATGTTCACGTCACGTAATTACATCACTTCATAACGTTCCTATGGCAACAGGGGAAAATGGCTGCTCTTGTGTGAAGTAAACGCAACATTTTTCAACTTTCTGCTAAGATATATGTGACGTTTTTGCAACGAAAATGCGGGGATTATGAAATCATGCAGGCCCTGCATATTTTGTGCGGAAATCGGCAATTTATGCGGCAAAAGTGCGGCGTATTTGAAAAAATGCGGCTCCCGCATAAATATGCGGACTTTGGCTGATTATGCATTGAATTATGCAATCGCATAATCATGTTTTTCTGGAGGGACTGCTCAATACTCAGAGAGTGTCCCCAAAAGTAAAAACCAGAGAAGTCTAGTTTTCTGTTTGGTCCCATAAATGCATCTACTAAATCTTCAGTCTTTTTGTCACTCAACTGAGAATTAAGAAACTTAAAATTGTTTTTGGAAGAGAAGGTGTCCCTTGTGTGGACATCTCATTTTCAGAAAGTGAACTCTGTGGTCTTTCCACACACCGAGGCCTCACCTCCTCGCTCCGTCTTCCCCGGCTTAGGCACGGTTTGCTGCAGCTGAGGCGGTCGACACAGATCCCGGGGGTCAAAGGTCATCCCTGTTCTCCTGGCAAAAAAAGGTGAGAGGAGCAGAGCACGGGTCAGTGGTGCTGAAATCTCATTTAAGAGATTGACCCCCGGGGGCCCGTGCTCGAGCCGGTCCGGCACTCGGAGATGCCGTCACCGGGGGGATGATGTATAGGTCTGGGCTGAGAGAGGGGGGGAGCCCTAACGCCACGGGCGATTACAGGATCAGAGCTGTTATTCTACTGGGTTAACTGTGTACTTTAACATCATTTTGAAGCATCATTGCAGGGGAAACATTGAATTATGTAACTAGAAAAGAAACTTATTTTAATGCTGAGCCACAGCGCCATTATTACAAGGTAAAGGTGGTATTACAAATTAAATTGGATATTTATCTTTGGATAAGCAGACAGTTTTCAAAAATGCAGTATCAATAATTTTTGAAAATTAGAGATTTGGGGCAGCCTCTAGCTCACCCAGTAAGAGCGTGCGCCCCATGTAAGCTGAGTCCTTTGCAGCAGCCCGGGTTCAAATCCGGCCTGCGGCCCTTTGCTGCGCACTATTTTCTGAAAATGGCTCTGAATGTTTTTCTGAAGGACCTTGGAATCTAGATTCTGGATTTAGTTTCATGATGCTGTGATATTCCTAGAGCAGAACGCCTTCGCTCACAATAGATTAACAGAGACTTTTTTTTAATTCATTTTTTTAGCAATTATTTCTTAGGGGTGCCGGAATCAAGGGTCAGATTAAAAAAATGGCTAAATCGCACCTGCTTAACGCCACACACACACACACACATACACACACACACACACACACACACACACACACACACACACACACACATATCCACGCATGCACACTCCTAGGTGGACAGGCGCTGCTGCACAGAGCTGCGGAGCATGTCGGTGTGGTGTCGGTGTGTAACATGTCAGTGTGGCAGCACATCTTCTCATCAGATTAGATGGAACTGTAAATGAGTCTCGTGTGGAAACGGGACGTTACAACAGCAAATAATAACAGATGGCAGAGATAAGGACAGGGTCAAAATCATACACAACTGATCATATCAACTTAAAGAAGGTTAAGTAGAAATGTATGGGTCACAGTGTGAAAAGGAGGGGGAGGGGGGCAGCTTACCATCAGCTGATTCAGTGGGGAGAGGGAAAACACAACAGTCTACATTATATAAACTGTACTGTTCTATTCATTCTGTAAAGATGTTTAGATAAGCCAAGAAGTGTTTCACTTTGGATTGGTTACTTTCTGTTGCTGGAAAATGTCCTGCAACTGACGCTCAACTTTATTTTCAACAAATAGCGTACGCCTTTGTCTATTAGCAGCGAGATCTTTTCTGCTCCCTTTGCATTTGGACATACAAATCTTGCTCGGTGCAGCTTCAGTGTGGGATTAACACGCCGCGCACCGTGCACAGCCAGTGTTTCAAGATCATAAGGCTCCAGCCGGGCGCTCACTGCCAGCATTTAACCTGATCCGAGATGGCAGATTACGGAGCAAATGGAGACACGCTACAGTGATACATCTCAGGTGGCAGGCTCGATAAGCTCATTGTGTCACTTTTCTGTTATTATTCCTTTTTTTTCTTCCTTTTTCTCTTGGTGTACCAAGTGGAATCAAAGCACCAGGTGTCTGTGTGAGTTTTTTTACTTTAAGAGTGTCGACATGTTTACAGACTGAGGACTTCTTCTAAAAGGCCCATTTAAGGGTTAAGCAGCGGTGGAAGAAGTATTCAGATCCTTTACTTAAGTAAAAGTACTAATACCACACCGTAAAAATAAAGTCTGTAAGTATCATCAGGGAAATGTAGTTCAAGTATTAAAACATTGTAGAAAGTGTAAAGGATCCAGACAGTTGTGTGTTTAATGGTCTAATCATCTCAGCTGGACTTGTAGCCGTTATATTGTTGGCTAGTTTACTTTAGAATAATACATCAGATTTTATAAACTACATGTGTTTTGTGTGCAGATATCTTAACGTGTAAAGTAACTAGGAACTAAAGCTGTAACAGATGAATGTAGTGGAGTAAAAAGTACAATATTTCTCTCTGAAATGTAGCGGAGTAGAAGTAGAAAGTGGCATGAAAAGAAAAGACTCAAGTAAAGTACAAGTACCTCAACATTTGGACTTAAGTGCAGTACTGGAGTAAATGTACTTAGTTACATTCCATCACTGGGGTTATTTTTTAGAGTTAAGGTTAAAATTTGGTTTAGGTTAAAGATTGAGTATGGGTCTATATTAGGGGTGTACGATTCAGAAAATGTCACGATTTGATTCCAATTTTTAGGCTCACGATTCGATTCAATATCGATTCTCGATTCAACGATTCACAGTATGTAGATGTAGTTACTTTTCCCATGTGACCGCAGTAATCATGCAATTTAAAAGAAAAGAAACACAACAAATTAAATGTAGTTTGATATTACTGTATATGTCTTATATACACATATATATGTCTCATACAAAAATAAAAAACTTTTGCAACTAAAAACTGCAAAAGTGCCAAGCTTTGGCCAGCTTTCAAATACATTTAATTCAAGTATTAAACTGTTAAATAAAAAGAGCTTTTACATTTAGCTTTAACGTGCTGTACTCAGAACAAAACAAAAAAAATACTGCTAAATGTGGTTTAAGGAGTACTTCAGCTACCAGGTTGACTGTTGAAATGTGAACTCGACTGGGCACATTGAACTTCCTAAAATTAGGCCTATTCTTTTTAGAACTGTGGCAACTACAGTCCATTCAACAGAACGTTTGCGATGTGTCAGAATCACATAATGGATACACATTTAGGTGTGTGTGTGTGTGTAACCAGTTCATAGTCCACCAACGGTGGGAGTTTAGAGCATTGAAAGAGAGTGCGTTGGTTGACTGACACGTTAGGAGGAGGTACTTTAGGTTGTTGTTCATCCATGTCTTTAATGTTAATCTCTGGGTGAGGCCGTACCATGCAAGTTCTTCAGTTTGTGGTGTTTCCAAAATACTTAACTTTCTTGCTTGCATATAGCATGATTCCTATCAAGTTCCGTCTTCCCCTCGAGGTTATAAAGGCCGAAATATGTCCAAACTCTCACCTTCAATGAGGATGGAGCAGGTTGAATAATTCTTTCTGCCATTGTTTGCGCCGACTAAATTACTTCCGCTGCACTCGTTCTTCTGATGATGATGATGATGACAAGATGAGGTAATGTCATTTCAGGATAATAGTGTCAAAACGAAGAAAAAAAATAGATTTTTGGAATTCTATGAATCGATTTGGAATCGGTAGAGCTTGAATCTCGATTCAAATCGATTTTTTTGCACACCCCTACTCTATATGTTCATCTTGAATTAACAAAGGTTATGTAAGCAATGTGGATGTGTTTGATCTGTCTGTCTCTCTCTTGATTTCTGTTTGATAATTATTACAAATCATATTTCTCTATTTCTCTGTCTTTGTGTCCCAACCGGCAGCAGCAGATGGCCGCCCACCAAGAGCCTGGGTCTGTCCGAGGTTTCTGCCTGTTAAAAGGAAGTTTTTCCTCGCCACAGTCGCACCAAATGCTTGCTCTTAGAAAATTGTTGGGTCTTTGTAAATGATAGTGTGGTCTAGACCTACTCTATCGGTAAAGTGTCCTGAGAGAACTCTCAATCTTGAATTGAATTCTTTATCTTTGACGTTGCGATGCCTCATTGAATTTTGTTTCTCAAATGGGGGTACACGTACCACTAGCAGTACTTTGGAGTTCTGCAAGGGGTACGTGCAATTTTTGCAAAATGTTAATTTAAAAATATATCATGCATAATTCCTAAAATAGTTATACAGTGAGGAAAATAAGTATTTGAACACCCTGCTATTTTGCAAGTTCTCCCACTTAGAAATCATGGAGGGGTCTGAAATTGTCATCGTAGGTGCATGTCCACTGTGAGAGACATAATCTAAAAACAAAAATCCAGAAATCACAATATATGATTTTTTAACTATTTATTTGTATGATACAGCTGCAAATAAGTATTTGAACACCTGTCTATCAGCTAGAATTCTGACCCTCAAAGACCTGTTAGTCTGCCTTTAAAATGTCCACCTCCACTCCATTTATTATCCTAAATTCGATGCACCTGTTTGAGGTCGTTAGCTGCATAAAGACACCTGTCCACCCCATACAATCAGTAAGAATCCAACTGCTAACATGGCCAAGACCAAAGAGCTGTCCAAAGACACTAGAGACAAAATTGTACACCTCCACAAGGCTGGAAAGGGCTACGGGGAAATTGCCAAGCAGCTTGGTGAAAAAAGGTCCACTGTTGGAGCAATCATTAGAAAATGGAAGAAGCTAAACATGACTGTCAATCTCCCTCGGACTGGGGCTCCATGCAAGAGCTCACCTCGTGGGGTCTCAATGATCCTAAGAAAGGTGAAAAATCAGCCCAGAACTACACGGGAGGAGCTGGTCAATGACCTGAAAAGAGCTGGGACCACCGTTTCCAAGGTTACTGTTGGTAATACACTAAGACGTCATGGTTTGAAATCATGCATGGCACGGAAGGTTCCCCTGCTTAAACCAGCACATGTCAAGGCCCGTCTTAAGTTTGCCAATGACCATTTGGATGATCCAGAGGAGTCATGGGAGAAAGTCATGTGGTCAGATGAGACCAAAATAGAACTTTTTGGTCATAATTCCACTAACCGTGTTTGGAGGAAGAAGAATGATGAGTACCATCCCAAGAACACCATCCCTACTGTGAAGCATGGGGGTGGTAGCATCATGCTTTGGGGGTGTTTTTCTGCACATGGGACAGGGCGACTGCACTGTATTAAGGAGAGGATGACCGGGGCCATGTATTGCGAGAGTTTGGGGAACAACCTTCTTCCCTCAGTTAGAGCATTGAAGATGGGTCGAGGCTGGGTCTTCCAACATGACAATGACCCGAAGCACACAGCCAGGATAACCAAGGAGTGGCTCTGTAAGAAGCATATCAAGGTTCTGGCGTGGCCTAGCCAGTCTCCAGACCTGAACCCAATCGAGAATCTTTGGAGGGAGCTCAAACTCCGTGTTTCTCAGCGACAGCCCAGAAACCTGACTGATCTAGTGTCACGGTCCGCTGACCGTGACCCTGGCCCTCTTCATAGTGTGTGTGTGTGTGTTTGTGTGTATGTAGTTTTTGTGTTCTTTTCCCCTTTTGGTGTGCTGCTGTATGCTTGGTGTGTTTTGTTTTGTTGTCTGACTCTGTGTTGTGCTCTCCCTCTCATGCTCTGTAGGCCACCGGTGGGCGTGGCACTGAGCTCCGGCATACACACCTGAGGTTCATCACACCACTCTGCACACCTGCTCCTGATCTACCATCTACTTCCTTTATAAGCCTGGCCAACTTTCCAGTCTCCGCCGGATCGTTGGATCAACTTGTATGATTACACGCCTGCTTAATCTTAGTACTATCCCGTTTGTGATATTGTATGCTAACCTGTTCTATCCTCTCTCACCTCAGCCTGCTATCCCGCTCTGAACCCGTGACCCTGCTCTGTCTGCCAGATTCGCTTGACCCTGAGCCCGGATCCTATTCCCTCACGGATTCCTCCAGACCACCGGCCACCCCAAACCTCAGTTTGTGTGTCCCATTCAATAAAATCACCTTTAATTGCAACTACCTCTGGTCTGCGTCTGAGTCCTGGCCTCCAGTCTGACATCTAGAGAAGATCTGTGTGGAGGAGTGGGCCAAAATCCCTCCTGCAGTGTGTGCAAACCTGGTGAAAAACTACAGGAAACGTTTGACCTCTGTAATTGCAAACAAAGGCTACTGTACCAAATATTAACATTGATTTTCTCAGGTGTTCAAATACTTATTTGCAGCTGTATCATACAAATAAATAGTTAAAAAATCATACATTGTGATTTCTGGATTTTTTTTTTTAGATTATGTCTCTCACAGTGGACATGCACCTATGATGACAATTTCAGACCCCTCCATGATTTCTAAGTGGGAGAACTTGCAAAATAGCAGGGTGTTCAAATACTTATTTTCCTCACTGTATATATAGCTAATATGTATAAAATATTGAATGGATTTAGAGATGGATTCTAAACATTTGAAATGTAACATTTAAGTGTTTTTTTCAGTTACAGGGTTGTTTTTATTTAGTAAATCCACCACTGCCGGCGCTATATTGTACCTCTTTATATAGACTTTGGTATTCTAAAAAAAAAAAAAAATGTTTTGCGACAGTCAGGGGGTACTAAAAAAAATAATCATAGGGGGTACATTATTGAAAGAAAAGTTTGAGAGCCATTGGTCTAGACCTACTCTAGCTGTAAAGTATCCTGAGATAACGCCTGTTGTGATTCCAACACTATAAATAAAATGAAATGATACTGAATTGTCTGTCAGTGTGTCATGCATCAAGGGGGAACCACATGGCCCTATACACGCCATTTGTGTTACTTTGTTGAGTTATTGCGAGTAGCACGGTTCCCGAAGCGAACAGAAGGGAACAAAGACAGTGAAATGAACCCCTCATTGATCTCCGTATTGAGAACATCTGCCCCGGACCTGAGGGGGGGTTGGGAGACTCGGAGGAGAGTTGTGGGAAGTTGCATGCATACTAAGCAGCAGAGCTCAGGTACCCATGCCAAGTTCATTCGGGTGTATTTAATGGAGAGTTCATTTGCAAAAAGCAACGTGAACTCAAATAACCTTCAGGCATGCTGCACAGTAAACCTAGGTGCAACACATTGCAATTCCATTCGATGGTAATGGTTGTTAGTACCTCTGTGTAATTCCTGTCGGTGGTAACAGATTAAAGAAAATGATTAAAAAAGGTCTGAGGTTGAGGGGACACACTACAGGCAAAACCATAATTTTCAATGTTTGAGTTTTTGGGTTGTTTGGATTTGATAGCATATCTTTTTTCAGACTTATTGGGGAAAGGAGACATCCAAAAATATACATTTGGGTGTTTATTTTGCCCCAGTTGCGCCTGTAAACTTATCCTAAAAACTTAGCAGTACATAATGCCTCGTTTGCATATTTAGACTAAAATAAATAAATAAATTTCAGAAAACTTGTAATACAAAAATAATTATCTTAAGTTTCATGGTGGTGGCTATTAGTGTCTCCCCAACAGAACCTAGACAGAGAAAAAGAAAAGCCCTAGAAGAGGATTTAGAAGTGTAGTATGTCCCAATACTATAAAATGGGCGTAATGATAAGCCCAAAGTTGAAGCACCCAAGTCCCAAGGGAGCAGGTGAAGATTGAACAATCCGGAAACACTGAACGCACCGCGATAGGAAAAGCACAGGGAACGTTGTTTTGAGGAAATGAGCAGAAAAAACTTTACAGCATTTACAGTCACCCTGATGTAAATTATGTTCTGTAAAAATATTTCACCAAGGCTTTTTATTATTTTAAATCTTTCTTTATAAATAGCGCTCATGTTTTCCTTCCACCTAAAACCTATTTACACTGTTTTTTTATTAAGGACAACTTAACTTAATAACTCACAGGGCAGAAAAAAAAGACAATTTCATGGCTTATATTAATAATAATATCAGTGGAAAGGCAAACGTCAACATTGTTAGTTTAAATTCAAGACATTTTTTAAGATGAGATCATCTAATTATAATTTAATACAGACTGCCGGTGCCCTTTTTAAAAGGGAATATTCACCCTTAACATTACTCCATGATCACTACTTTGAATGCATATTCAATTTCTAGCTCTGTTTAGTTATTTGGTAACTTGTCTTTTTCTCAAATATAACCGGCTTGTTTATCTTATTCCAGCAGCAGAGTTTGATAGAAAAAGATTTTCACGCAAACATAATTGACAGTAAAAGTAAAATGTTGTTGTCAGTCTTTATGAATCTTTTGAGGCCCTGATGGGGTTTTTATGTACTTGTATAATAGTGTGGAGTTTTGTAAGCAATATTTATGATGTTGACTTTTTCTATTTTTATATATATTTTACCAGCAGGTTTTGGAAATATGTCTGTCAATGAATGCTTTATATATACTGTATATTTTTGTGTGCATTCATTATACAGAAATGGACATGCATCTACTATAGATTACTCTGGTATGATATATATTATGGTTTCTATAGAGAGTGTTGTATTTAGGGTTTAAGCTCCATCTATAGTAAGGGATATGTGAATGAATGTTATGTATTTATGCCTGGATTCATGTGGAAGTTGTTGATTGGTGCACAAAAAACAGTCCCCTCCTACAAAAGATGGCTTCTCAGGATGTTAACACCATTGGACTGAAGATGCTCTAGTACCCAAACGCTGCCTACTATAAAACTTTATATATTTTTTTGTGCAAGTTAGACAGTGTGCGGGAGATTCTTTGCAGTCAGAATAAAAGATAAAGAACTTTTTTTTAACTTTTAAAGAACAATTATGCACAATAAAAACAGCGTAGGGGAGGTGGAGTGATCTGGCGCTGCAGGAAATAGTCCAATGCAGCCACAACAACAAGATCTGATAGTATGAAGTAGTAAGTATGAAGGGCTTCAAACCTGGCAGATTCTGCGGCCAAAATTCACAAATCACTTGGGTAGCCAGCTATATGTACTGTAAGCAACAGGGCCACAACCCATCTTTTGCAGGCTGTCAAAAGTTATACTGGGAAATTCAACTGAAGTATAATTAGACAAGGCAGTTGAAGGGGGGAAGCGAGTTCACTATAAATGTACGTTAAACCACTTAATCACAGAATAACTCCTGGTATGCATTGAAATCACAGATTGATGATATTCAGGAGTGTAACAGTATCCGCGGGAGGGGTTTTCTTTTAACTGCCAGCTGCTGGAGTTTTTTGCGGTGCAGCTGTTATTAAATAAATGTCCCGTCTAAGGCTGCGTATCAGGATGGCGAGGAGATCAAACGTTAAGGGGGGGGCGTTGGAAACCTGCCTTAATTATAATAGGAGGCGAGCTGAAATTTCAAATATTTGACATCGTCCTGACGCTGTATCCGTTTCACACGAGACAAACGCTCTGATGGAGCTGACAGTTTCCCTTACGTCCAGGCGCTGGACGGGAGCCCCGTGCTGCCTAAAACACAGCCACATGTGGGGCTGATTATTAAGGGGGCTGAATGTTTACGGCCGACCCAGATGTTGGGTGTTTAACATGGCACGGGCCGAGTGGCAAGTTTTGACAGCTCGCGGTTTCAGCTCGACCTACACTTTGGGGTTGTGGAGCCGCTGAGGCAAAATGTCAAACATGTAGATAAGGGCCAAGTAAATGTGATTACAGCAACTCATTTTCTCCGCTGCCCGGCCAATCTGTCCAACGTCGGTCAACACCTCGCCTGTGTTTGGAGGGAAAGATCCAAGGCTGCAGGGCTTCCTGAAAACCACCCACTGGTTCTACCAAAATACATGGATGGATGATTGGATGGGTGAATAAATATATGACTAATATTCTGAAAAGGAAAGTCAACCTGGACCTTATTTTTCTCTATGTTTTTGTGTGGAAGTGACTGATGGGAACAATCTTTGAATTTGGACCAGTACTAAGCGAGAACGCTGTGACCAGCATCCGCAAACCGGGCTGTAATGTAACCCTACAGGACTAATGTATAGCGTCAGTTTCATCCACTAAAAGTTCTGTTTTTGCCGCTGACAGGCTCAGATTATTGTTCTAAGTGTCTGACAACATTAGGAAAGGATCCCTACAAAGATAGACCTTTTTGTTAAAGAGTGAAATCCTCTTTGTTTAACCAGAAACAGCTCCGGGATCGCTACCGCTAAACCCACCAGACTCAATAAAAAAAAACAATACTTTTAGTGTGTATAGAGCCAACATATTTTCACATGTAAATCAGTAAACTATGAACTTATTTCAACCAGAACCAGAGATGTGATGGATGGAAAAGAGGAAAGACAACCCAAAACGTATTTTCATAGTTTTATTTTGTGGCTGTCGACTTTAAATGAAGTCACGATGCTAAAATTAATGTTTATTTACATGGAGTCTGGTGGGTTTAACGAACGCAATTTTGCGGATGTTTTCATGTTTTAAAAAAGGATCTTACTCTTTAACAGAATGGTCGACCTCCTTAGAAATCCTTTCCATAATGTTGTCAGACACTTAGAATATTAATCTGAGCCTGTCAGTGGCAAAACAAGAACGTTCGTAGATGTAAATAGAAGCTGCACAATTGCGCTATTAACTTACATTGTAACTTGTTTCGCTGACTGCCGTCTGCAGCGATCTCGCTTAATACTGGACCAATGTCAAAGATTGTCACTTAAACACAAAAACATAGTAAAATAGGGTCCAGGTTGAAAAAAATGGTAGTTATCCTTTAAGTAAGGAGGGGTGAGGACTCATAGGTGAATGAAAGAAGGGAAGTCTGTTAGGAGGAAGGAAGGATAGAAGGGAACCAGACATGATGATGAATGAATTAAAGATTTAGATGAGTGAGTGATGAGTGATTTTGTGCATGACAGAATGGATAGATAAAGTGAGGGAGAGTGAGTGAAGGAATTAAAGAATGAATGGATTAATGGACACATAAGACATTTTTTTTAAAGGAATGGACATATCAAACTGAATAATATGCAGAAAGGAAAGAAAACAGGAAGGATGGTAGGTGTGGCAATGATTTAATGATGTATGTGAAAGAATGAATTACTAAATTATATAAAAAAACATCTTTCAGAGAGTTCAAAGAAAGAAAGGAGGGAAGGCTGGATGGAAATCAGCCAAAGGGAAGTTGAATAATCTGCTGGAAGTGAGATCTGCCCATTGCACATACTATATATTATATTCTTTTTGTATGTCTACACTCTAAGAAATATCTGTGTATTAACAGTTGTATGACTGTATATTTTATGAGAAATTGTTTCACAGAACGTGGTTAACAGTTGTAATTTTGTTTATTCATTTCAAATTGCATAATTTGTGCTCCGACAACTTTTGTCAGCCACAGATGTTGGTTTTGGGAGATTATGGAAGTCAACGTTTGTCGCGTTTTTCGATGTTTTGGCGCTTTTATTTAACTCCACACTTTGGGCTTTTTGTTTTTTACGACGATTTTGTTGCTTTTTACTAATCAGCTTTGTATGAGAGAATTGTATACAGGCCTAACAGAAAATGTTCTGTATTTTGACTATAGCTACACACATAACTGTTGTTTTGTAGTTACGGGGCAAAGTCTGGCTAATGAGCTGCCGGTACTTTTTGTTATGTTACAGATTTAGAGTCTACATTTTTTTTTTTTGTTGTATTTATTGTTTATATCATATTCATCGTTAATGTTTGTTTTTGTTTGCACCATTCACCAAGGCAGATTCCACGTAAGTGGCAATAAACCTTTTTCTGATTCTGATTGGGAAAGGAGGGAAGAGAGATGGAAAACAGGAAGAACAAGGACCTGCTGGAGGAATTTTCACTATGAAAATGGGAGACCAATCAAACTGTCAATCAGATCAAACCTAATTATTTCCACTTTTAGATAGATAATAATGATATAGATAGATACATCTGTTTATCAGCAGAGCATAAAGAACATACATATTTTAGGTAACTTCAGAAGGAATCCAACCATCAACCCCAGCGTTAGTGCTTTGTATTGTGGGGCCGCACGAGAGTCCTCCATGTGTTTGTCAAGGTAAGTTAAAAATAAATAGAAAAAAAGCAGATAACCCAGAGTATCTGCAGGCTCCGGGGCAATCACACATTTCAGAATATGCTGCTGTCAATTTAATATTCCTGGCCTGTGGGAGAGTGAGAGATCAGGTGACTGGGGTATAAATAGGCCATCCGCCCATCACTTTCGTTTCAGCCGACTCCTTGACGGGATCAGAGTGACTGAGGACTGACTCTGATGTCACTCAAAATCAGGACAGTTGTCGCTGAGGGACACTCTGAGTCGGCGGTGAGCTTCGGTGTGTCCCGAAGACACGGACAGGGAGGATGAGGTTTACATCTGTGTTCTCTGAAGTGATGGGTGGGGGAGAAGGGTGGGTGCAGTGATCACACGGGAGGGTGGGGTGGGTGTCTGGAGGTGAGCAGAGGATTGCAGAAATGCAAAAAAGGTTTACAGCACACCGATGGGATGCAGTGAGTCGGCAGCGAGTTACACCGATGCTGCTCGAGGCGGTGCATCCTTGAGCAGATGTAACTGTCAGATTCAAATACACATGAATGTTTCAATCTACAGAAAAAAATAAAAATCCCTGACGAAAACACTCAAGGTCTTTTTTTTTTTTTTTTAGCAACTAGGTAAACAACTAGGTTACTTTTAATTGATATCTAACCATTTTTCGAATAAGGTATATCCAAGTAGTTCACGTTGTTGGCCTGGGGAAATATTCATAGGAGGGGGGAGAGATACATCGTTACATCAGGAGGATACCTTAGCGTTCGAGACATGTTTACCCTGCCTGGGTGCTTCAAAGCAAATGCTGCCAGAGTTGATGTGGGAATTGGAAAGTGCTGATAAAAGAGGTTATGTTTCTAATGTGTAATACCTTTTAAATTTGTCGATTACCATTCAAAGAAACGGAAAGTATCCAGCTCTTTCCCCAGCTGCAGATTACTCTCACAAAAGGTGGAAAAAGCCTCTAAAACAGCATTAAGATCATTGAGGGGCAGTAAACATCCCCAGTGAAAGCCACGCTATTGAAATTCATTTAACAGCTCCTCGACGCAGGCTTCTTTGCAGGTTGTTATCGACTGACCTCTGAAGGTTTAAAGAACAATCAGATCCTCGCCAACATACTGCCAACTAATAATATAAAACACTGTATATTAATAAGAGAAATCTACATAAAAAAAGTCATAAGTTCTCTTGCACTTTTGGCCACTGCCTTATTAAAAATGCTTCAGTTACTCCGACACAGATTGCCTCTTTGTCGTTCTTTTTATATGAATAAAATTGACATTATTACTATTTTTATTAGAATATGACAATCACTACCAAAGCAATAAAACACTGTGATACTGCAATTTGTTTTGCCTTTTACATTATGTCACGCAAAGACATTTTGATGATTCTTAGAAATGATGCAAACTCATTCCTAAATCTACATTACAACACATCTGTAAGCAAAAAGATGACAAACCCCACTAATGCTGGTTTTTGAGAGTATCATCGCTGCAAGATCATTGGGATTGATATAGTATGCCATCTCTCCAGCTATTTGTTGCGGCGATAATAACAATCACAGCATCCGCTGCTAGTTGCTTTTGGCAGAGCACTTAAAAAAAGCAGAAGGGTTAGACGAGCAGGTGGGCCTGCTATCTGCCAAACGACTGAGGCAATGTGCAACAACTTAACTGGTAATTTAAGACAACAGCCATTTCTACCGCTGTTTCACAGAATCAGCGAGTCTGTTTTACTGGTAGCACAATGACTTTAGATGCTGGGTGCCTTAATAGGCCAAACACCTTTAATGTTTCTTTTGTAAAGCCATGCTTCAGAGGATGTTAGATTTCCCTTTCTTATTCCCCCCCCCTCCTTGCTTGGCTTATAAAATTCTTAGTGTTTTCTTCCATTACGCCATTCTCCTGGAATCCCTGGGAAATTCAACGCACCCTTTATAATTACTGCACCAACTGCCGGATGACAAGTCTCATTTGCCTTCACTGGAGAAGGTTGTCTCTTTCCTTAAGTACCTCTGTTGTGCTGATGCCCTCCCCTTGTCACTACAAATTCCCATCTTTACCTACGCAGCCGGTGGCGCCTTCAAATATGGATACACGGCCTGCTTAAGGAGAGCGCTGTCAAGATAAACAAGGATAGGGATGCTCAAAGGGGGCTAGATTTCCATGCAGGTTTTCCTTTGTTGGAATTAATGCCGCATGAGCGAGCACGGTGGGAGAGAAAAAAAAACAAACAAGCTTTGCAATGTCATAGGTATAGGCCTGTATCCTTTAAAGATAACGTAACACAGAGGCGAGCCTCACATATATGACCCTGAGGAGGCATATTTCCTGATGAGCACACAAACATTTGGGTCCACATGTTCAAGGAGCTCCCTGGTGGAAGTTAACGGTTGCTGTGTGGGATATGATTCAGGCACATCTACATCTGTCACAATCATTACGCCATATTTCATTTGCTAGAGGTAGAATCTGTGATCCAGATGTCACCGACACAACTGAAATCTATCTGAGAGAAATTCTACACAGATTGTTGTAGCAATTTATATATATTTTTGGATGGTGTTAAAAGGTTTAATTATATATTATGCAACGTCAATAAGCACAGTAATAAAACAAGGCCTATTTTTTTTTTTTTGTTAACCCCTAACCCTGCAAAACGCAAACTTGTTATTAGGCATGTGGGGGTATGGCTGTTGATGGTAATTGTTCATTTTGTTTAGATACGGCATACTGTATTTATATAAGTGATTATTGGTCGGACCGTTGAGCTAAAGCTATGCTAGTGGCAGCTGTTACATGTTGCCATAGCAACTCCAAATATCCTGGGCTGTAGCCAAGGGGGTAAGCGTCTGTCAACAACCCGTAGCTCCTATGGCGCCATTTTGATGCTAACAAGCACTTACCTCCCGTTAGCATCCCATTGACTGCCATTCATTTTGACGTCACTTTGACAGAGAATAACTTTACATCTGAAGCTTTTAAAGACTTTATTTGTCCATTGTTTATTTCTAAAGAAACACGACAATGTATAAAAGGCTCCATTACCTTGTACCTCACGTTATGGCTCCGTAGCAGACGTTTTTATAAACGATTGGGTCATAACCACGAGACTTACTGTCTCATAGTAGAGGAATTACCGTATAGTACAGGAGAAGCTCTCAGGCAGTTTAGACTTCCATTAGCTGTTTAAGTTTAATTACTAATGTTAACTATCATTTTAGTGATCAATAATTAGCCTGTGTCCATGTTATCTCCTTACATATACCTACGCTCTCCGTCTCTGCTAGATTGGGAATGATTGAGATTTCTCTTGGCACAGCTACCAGAAGACTTCCAACTTTCAGACAGGTTGCTCACGTCACATCTACGTCTTCTCTCTCAGTTGGAGGCTGCTCAGTAACGCTCAGCCATCACCGGAAAAGTGACTTCTAATATCCTTCACTGGTCTCCGTCCAGAGACACGGGACCTGGTGGTCCACTCTTATATTCTGTCTATGGCTGTAGCTGCCTCAAGCCAGAGAAATCCAACATACTCCATTTGTTTGTTAAAGATTAATGCTTTGTTTTCTTATTGATCAGGATAAATGTTCCATTGTCAATTTTGTGTTCATTTAAGAAAAAAATTAGGGCTGTCAAAATAACGTGTTCATTTCGATTAATTAATCTGAGAAAAAAATAACGCGTTAAAAAAAATAACGCAGATTAATCCATTCCATATTGACGTTTGACCCGGCCAGAGCCGTTCTACCCACCACTGGACTGTAAAATGAAGGAGGGAGACGAGAAAGCGCTGCCTGGATCATTCATTGGAACATTTACTATCTATCTATTTACTATTTACTATCTACATTTATTATCTTCTTCCTGAATAGGGTTGGGTACCGAAATCCGGTGCTAATACTATTGACATATGGCTAATACGCCACCGGTGCCTTCACGACCTGCATCTACCAGACCGAATAGCAACGCGGATTTCGGCGCCTCATTTCGGTGCCACTGATATGTCTGCGCTTCTCTCTGATGCTCTGAAACAGACGTTACAGGAAACAGAAACATCGCTACATGTGACGCTAGTTAACACTATACTCAACAGCAGCTAACGTTAGCCTACCGCTAGCTAGTAGCTGGATTAAACACGGTTAAAATGCTGACAGCTAACGCTAAACGGTGTAAAGTTTGACTGTATTTCACTGTAGAGGATTCAACACCGGGATGCAATGTGCAGCTGCCGTTGTAAGAGAAACACAGACGGTGCGTTCATGAAACTGGTAACCTACAGCGTCGTGGTGCATTCAAAGTTGTTGTTAAAGACCCCTTTCCCATCTGGTGGTTGTTTTTCTCATTCAACAGCAATTTACTAGTGAAATAAGTTATTGTTATAGTGATTACATTATTATTAAATCATTTAATTTTGACCATATGGCCTAGCAATGAACAAGCCGTTCTTTAATGTTGCAGACTGTTGTTTAGCACCATTCCAATTTTTTTTCTTTTTAACTTTTTTAAAAAGTATCAGTTAAGGCACCGGGCAAAAATTATGTATGCGATTAATTTAGATTAATTAATCACAGAGTATGTAATTAATTAGATTAATTTTTTTAATCGATTGACAGCCCTAAAAAAAATACAATGTTTTAATGATAATAAAGAGGCGTGGTTTACTTGCTAGGCTGTGTACTTGTGTTATTACGTTATCTGGGTCGCATAACTGCTGCTGTAACCAAAACATGGATCCTGGAATTCATTCAAAACTTGAACTTCTTTGAAAACATAGTAGTAGTAATAAATACATATTTTTAAATTTGACTGAAAGAGACAATTTATAGCAACATTTGGAATTGTTGCAGCTCTACGCATGTGAATTTATTTAGGATTCATAAAGTCAACAAAGAATGAAGGGTTGAGCCTTAAAGATGTGGCTCACTATGGCCAGATCCTCGGATCCCCTGGGTTTAGTGTCATAACAGAAGCAGACCCCTGGCCACTTTACCACCAAGTGCTATGCTGTTGGAATTGTGACCGTAAACATGACACGCTCACTATTACCACAGTCTGTTTGTGCTGTCTGCATGTAATAGCATATTATGGTCACCTGGGATGGACACTCAGCTGATGGCTCATACATTTAGCATGAGAAACCTGGCTGCACACAGGACCGACATGGTGCGGGTATCAGGGGAAAACAGACCTGTTTTGTTTTGTTGTTGTGCGGTCTTGGTTCATAAGGTTTAAAAATGTTGTAGAAAGCCCCACGCGAGACGTTGTCAATATCAAGCAGCAAGCAGGTTTCAACAAAACACAGGTACACTTCCAGTTCATTTAATTCCCGGGCATCTAGCAGAGAAATAAGGCTGTTAACTTCTACAAAGTGAGAGATGTCGGTGCTCTGAAGAAAAGCTGTATGATTTAAGAGGGTTGACTTAGAAAATCAATCGCCAAAAGACGAGACCTTCAAATGTGTTGCTTTCAAAGGGGAAAAAAAAACTAAATATCAAGTGATACAAAAAGGGTCCAAACATTATGCTTTGTATGGTTATGATTTGCCGCAAAACTGACCAAAAAATTGTAAACATTTTAAAGAAATTGCACAGACAGAAAACATGCCACGCCTGTTCAGACACAGTAGGGCTGCACAATTAATCGCAACTTTATCCAAATCGCAATATGGACTAGTGCAATATCCAAATCGCAGGGGGGGGCGCAATATTTGTAAAAGGCAAAATATGTGTCAAACCGTTCTGAATGAAGTATTGTGGGGCTGCAGAGACGCCCAAGCCTACACATCCTATCCTACAGAAGGAAAAGAAACAATTTCTTTTCCTAAAGAAACCCAATTTTTTTAAGAAAAAATCTGTTTGGTACAGTTCCTCGCAAAAACTATTCAATAATCACTTTTTTTTTTATTAAACTTTTTTCAATGAAAATGAGAATAATGATACAAAATGTATCATTCCCTCCAATACCATGAATCATATTGCAATCGCAATATCAGTCAAAATAATCGCAATTAGATATTTTCCTCAGATGGTGCAGCCTAGTTCACATGTGCGCTCATGATGCCTTGAACCTCATGTGAATAAGTCTCTCTTGGAGATTTAAAGTGAATGTAAGCCTTTGTTGGCTTTTTTTTCAACTCCTCAAGGAAGTGACATTTAGTAACCTGGGGTTTTTTGATTGAGTGAGGGTTTCGTGCATCTGAAAGATAACTTTGCTCTAACGGGTTGCTGTCCCTTTCTGCTTTCCCCGTGGTCCTCATTTCACATGGCAGATGGCTCAAACAGTCAGGTAGCTAGTACGAACACGACATAAGAATATGTAATTTCTTTGTGAAGGCCTCCGCCCATCCCTGTCGCCCCAGCGTCGTGAAAACAGAGGATGTCTTTCCCGTCCGAAATGTCTCCTCTGTTACCGTCGGCTCCGTCTGTCTCAGCAAAGTGAGCACATGGCTCATGCATTAATCAGCAGCACGGTGATCCCAGGTTGTCCCCTGATGCACCGCCTCCGGTGATCTGGATACCGGAGCCGTGCCATTACGGCTGGCGCATTGAGCCAGTCACTGCTAAACAAATATGAAACCGCGCCACTTTGTGTCACACATTTTTACATTCAACAGAGGTCACGTGAAAAGCAAGGGAACCTTTTTCGCCCCATCTGTGAGCTGAAACGTTAAAAAGGTGGGCGAGCCTCGTGGGAAGAGAGCAGAGAGAAAGAGAGAGAGAGTGTAAGCCATTACGGGTGTGCCTATCTCACTGCTATCTAAGATGTATGATCCCTGTGGCCATTTCAAATATGTGCACTCTTACCTGTGCATCCCAAATGCAGAATCACAAGATGTGACTTCAATCTATTAAATATGATGCTTCTGACAAGAGCAAGGGGACAAAATGGAGTTCTCACATCATGTAGCGGTAGCCAAGCTCATGCATACATGCATTCAACTCATGGCACATTCACACACCCAACGCGTTTCACGCAAATTCAGTGGTGGGATTATATATATATACACTGTAAAGTCAATGCAAAGGCACGAAGACGCAAATTCACGGCACTCGGAGGGAATGACGCGCCGCAAATTCGCATGAGTTGAAAGACCTGAAAAAGTATGAATTCAAACTTTTGACACGGCATCGGCATCATGATGTTGTTATTTTCGCCATACACTTGTATCTGTTTGTCGCAATTAAAACACAGCACAATCTGTGCTTCAAGTCGTGCTGGAAGTGGCAGACATCAGACGTAACGTTTCCCTCCAGGAGAAGTTTAAAAAATGTAAGTTCCGCCCCCACCGGCGGCAAAAACAACTCCACATAGGGCCCTAGTAAGCTAAAAACACGAGACTCAAGCATGTCAAATGATTGTTTTAGCACCCATTGTCTACCAGAGAGGACAAGTTAGCTGGTAGTAAGCTAATGTTAGTTATAAAAACATAATACTATAGCTTTCTGATTTATCCACATTCCCCTATAACACAAGATGCATACTGTTTACAAAGTGCAGCTGTAGCTCAACTTACAGACTTATGACTTGTTTAGTATACATCTTGATGAAACCAATGACAGTATTTTTACAGTCTAGGGATGAAACCCATGCTCCACCCTCAACCTTCAGCCATCTTGCCATCAAGAACCAGGCAGCCTTTATGACTCAGTGAGTACACTATCATACTATGTACATCTGTGGCAGTATCAGGGGCTGGTATCAGTATGTACATGTGTTGAAGGGGAGTACAAGGACAGGGTGGTGTCTGGCTGATTGTAAAGAGCTGGTCTGGGTCTCAAAAGTCCAGGGCTGGAACCACAATGCTAAATATTAATACAAAACGTTAATGTCAACTTAGCTACTCGACAGGTCATTGTAAGAAACTTTTTAAATCAGCTCAAGATTTGTTTTCAGAACATTTTCTTTGTAAATGAATCAAACATGCAGCAGGATCTCGGCAGCACACTGGCAGCACTGAGTGGGTTTGCTACACTGATCACATCTGTACTGGTAAATCAGAAACTGGGTCAACTTTGAACTCGAGTCAGTGATTGCCGTGAGGCAAACAAACACTAATATAAAGAAGAATATATGAATATGTTTCCAGGAAACTAATTTGTTTAGTTTCTTTAGACCTTATTTTGACTTACCCTATATCAGCCTGACACTACATAAATATACAATATGAATCCAGATCATAAATAATTTAATATCATGAAGCTGCTCTGGGAGGTGTATTTACATACTTGCAAAAAATGCACCGGTCTCATAAGCTTAAACCACCAAAGTGTGCCAGACAGTGAGATAATGGAGACTAATGTTTGTCCAGAGTACATTCTGCTGTCACAGTGGTCGCTTTAAGGAGACGTCTGCACAGGAAGTGATCCATTGAATTCTTGAACGCCAAATCATTTGTAATAATGACGACTGGGTTTTTCTTATTGCATAATGCGATAGGCGTAACCAGGGGGGATAATAATCAAAACTGTGCTTTTTATTCAATGTTTTTGTTCCATTTTAAGGTTTCTGTTCGCATTTTCAATGTTTTTGTTGCTTTTTCCGATTTTTTTTGGCTCTTTTCCAAAGTTTTGTTGCCTTTTCCGACATTTGTTGCATTTTGACGTTTCTGTCTCTCTTTGAGATTTTTTGCGACAATTTTTTTTTCAACACACACAGACATGTCCCGGGACCTCCCGAGTTAGTTGGAGATTCCCCCCCCCCCCAATGTTGAACCCAAAGTTATGCCCTTGCGTTATGCAATATAGTCCATTCAGCTCTTAAGACACCACAAATGAATACAAATCCCATCCAGAATGCAGCACATATGATCTTAAATTATACTGGAAAAAGACAA
This sequence comes from Sander lucioperca, assembly GCF_008315115.2. NCBI lineage: Eukaryota > Metazoa > Chordata > Actinopteri > Perciformes > Percidae > Sander > Sander lucioperca. The sequence continues at coordinate 1,754,922 of NC_050196.1, read as the reverse complement.
AAATGCCAGTTCACATTTCCACAGCAAAAACAACACATTACTAATTATACATATGTTATCAAAGTTAACTAAGTGTAGATGTTTTTAGCTTAGAAAACTTGAAGACAAATTAAAAACAAAACTAACATTTTATTTTCTGATCTGCAAATCATTTAATGCAGTATGTACAATCTGCAGCTTATGAGTATCTCTGTTTTTCATTCATTACAATGTAAATGAATGCAGCGATGAGCAACACAGTGCTGTTCGAGAAATAAAAAAATAAAAGTTACGAATAAAAAAAGAGAAAACTTAACGCAAAAAATGACACTGAGGCACTGAAGTGAAACTGAACTGTTGACTTTGAAAACTCCATCTGTTAGCACTTCAGTGCTGCAGTAGCAGTAAGTAGGAAATTTGCAAAGAAACAAAATATTACATTCATGCATCAACAGAGCCACTAAAGTTTGAAAAATCAGCAAACCAGTGTGCAGCTGGTGGATGCTTGTTGGACTTCTACCATAATGCTTGGTGTATCAGAGCACACAGGGTTCTTCTTATGCAGGACTCTTGACACCCCGGACTGATGCAGTGTGCAGGTCTTTAATGTTTAGAGCAGGGGTGTCAACCTCAATTTCACAAGGGACAGACTGCTTTCATTTAAGAGAAAAAGTAAAATATGTTGACTGTATTATTGCATGTCTCATACAGCTTTGTCACTTTCAGTTTGTCTCACATAGCTTTGTCACATATAGCTTTCTCACTCACAGTTTGGGCCTCATGAAGCCCCAAAAAAGTCAGAAAAAAAGGTCCTAAGCCATCATAGAAGAAAGCGACAAAATCGTTGAAAAAATAGCCAAAAAACGTGGAAAAAGGTAACAAAAGTCAGTGATAGTAGTGAACCGATCCTTTGAATTGAATTTGACTTGTGAATCTGTGACAGTTTTGGGCAATTTGGTTAGAAGAAACCCAAATTCCTGATGTAGAAACCTTTTGAAAACGGGTCAAATTTGACTGGAGGAGAACAGGAGGGTTAAAAAAGTAATAAATAAATAAATTAAACAATTATACTGTTAATCGTAGTAGGGCTGTATCGCGATGTCAACTGGTGCAATATAAATATCACGAGAGGCTGCGACATATCGCGAAAGAAAGACACTCCGAGATGTTTTGTGTTAGTTATTTTAGTGCTGCTTTTTATGTCCAATTCAACGTTCAATTTGTTCAATAAAAGAAGGTTGGAAATGATTTCCTTTCATTTGTTTTAAGTTCAACAAGCAGTTTGTCATTGTCATGTATATTAGTTGAATACTGAAAGCAGCAGAACTGAGAACGCTTTAATATCTATTTATTATCGCAAGTAGTAATGATATCGCGATATTTAACAACGTTATTGCATATTTTCGTCATATCGTGCAGCCCTAAATCACAGTTATTTCTGAGACAATTAATTGTACGGCAACATTTGGAATTGTTACAGCTCTAAGTGTCGCCCAAAGCAGGTGGGCCAGGTTGGGCCAGGTTGAGATTGAGGCATCCAGAGCAGCTGACAGGACCTTTGCTCCTGTGTGTTTCCCCTACTGGGAAATCCAGCAGCTGATGAATGTAGAATTGGTTCCAAGCGTGTCTAGTGATTATTTAGACCTGAACCTGTTTCTCTAATAAGCATTCTGCATCACGTCTCGGTCGGCGTAAACCCGCCTTTCGCACTGCATCTCGACTCCCATCGGCTGTTAATTGGCTTATTTTCTCCGGCCGGCAGATGAAAACTTCTTTCGCGGATAGAGCGAGGCAATGAGTACAAGGAGAGATTTTTGGTGAAAGAAGCGGGGGGAGGAGGAGGGGGTTGTTGTAAGGTGTCTAGGTTCACCCAGCCGGAATAACACACACACACACACACACACACACACACACACACACACACACACACACCCCTCTTCTTTCATCTTCTTAATGGACATTCCTCCACAAACGTCGGCGAGTCTACCTGAATGCAATCCTTTAAAGTTTAATTCACTCTACATTTAGCCCGGGTCATAAATACCATATTAGGTAGCAGCAGCATGTTTTATGTGCTCCCTATGGTCGTGCTTTTGTTTTAATGAAGCCATTTGCAACTTATGAGCAAAAAAATAGGAGAGAAAGTCACATATTAGATGGGATAGATCAGTTAAACCTATTCCCACACTGTGTTTTATACATGGGCTGGAATAAAATGAGGCCGGTGCCCATGCGCCAGCGGGGGGGGGAAGGAGCGCTGTTTTTTTGACATCTTTTTCTCCCAGCTCTTGCTGATTTAAGGAGGTCTCTTATCGTAGAGTGACTGGTGGTTTTTCCTGCAAATCATTGACTCAATCACATTATTCACCTGCTGCTATAAATTTACAGGAATCTGTCTGGGTGCCGATCCGTGTGCTTACATAAAATAAACTGGTACGGTATATGCCGGGTAGATGCCAGACATGAACATGTATCTCCAAACCGCACTCGTAATATTTGGTACACTGAGTGGGTCCCACTGGGAATAGAACCCGCAACACTGGAAGTGTGCCTTGCTCATGACACTCACACACTATGGTTTTTACACTGTGTGTAAGTATACAATAATGTCAGCTCACACACACACACACACACACACACACACACACACACATACACACACACACACACATATATACACCTGTTCTGACTGTTTACATCACGGGTGTCCAAACTTGTTTTGATGAGTGCCAGATTTGATAATGTGAAGATGCCTGGGGACCAATGGTCCATTTTTATTTAACAATTAAAGTTAAATAGAAATGCACTGTTCTATAACATATTATTTTCATTGTCACAATTATCTTTTATTTTTCAAATGGCATGTCTACTACTCAGACGTGATCAATCTTCAAAGAAACAACAAAACAATTCTGCCTTACTTTTACATCTTTTACATACATTAAACTTCCATGAAGTTAATAAATATCTTTACCTCATGTTCATTTTAAACATGACTTATTATGAGTAATGCAAAGTTAACAACATTAAAGTTTACAACACACTTTACAACCGAGGCTGCGGGCCGTATGAAATCTGGCCACTGGCCGTGATTGGCCCCCGGGCCGGACTTTGGACATGCCTGGTTTAAACGATCCTGTTTAAATCGGTTTAACATAAAAACTAAAACAGCTAGAGCATTCATTCTTTTTGCAGCAGAGAGCGAAGGCTTCTGTCTTCCGCGGCCTCATGTTGTACGCTAGCGATGACGTCATCATGTTATGTGGCGTCCAGTGCAAAAAACGGGCTGATAACTAGTGTTGGCGACAGAGTATTATATATGGTGACATATAGTAATTATATCTTTGGAATTTTTGCCTTTAAATCACCAGGACAGCATGAAAAGGGAGAGAGAGGGGGTAGACACGCAGGAAAACTGCTGCAGGTGAGACTCGAACCCTGGGCCTCTGCGTCGAGGAATAAACCTCTACATATGGGCGCGCGCTCTACCAACTGAGCTACCTGGGCGCCCAACGGGAGATCATTGTTTACATGAGCCTGTATAAAACGATCCAAAATAAAAACTACAGCAGCTAGAGCATCCTTGTTTTTGCAGCAGAGAGCTAAGGCTTCAGCCGTTCCCGTCACCACGTTGTACACTCGCGATGACGTCATCACGTTACGAGACGCCCGGTGCTAAGCAGCTGGCGGAGCCTTTCTATTGCAGATGAAAAAACTATCGAAACGCGTTTACACTCTGCTCACAAAAACAAGCTTATCTCAAAAACTAAAACACGTACATCGTTTAAATAACTTCTGGAGCGTTAAGGAATACGTTGTTCATGTTTCTACATTTAGAAATCTTTTGGATCAATATGTTTTTTGTGTGTTTATCTAGTCAAATCTCATGAAAGCTAACAAAGTTGTTCCAGAGCCATATATAAAGAGATAACTTGTCCCTAAAGCTGAAAAGATGATGTTTGCTTTTTGAAATTTCTCGAATCTCTTGTGAAAACAAACCTACACTCAATTGGTTTGGTGCTTGAAATGAGTTCACAAAAGTCTCGGGTTCACAACAGGAGCGTTAGATATGAAAAAAATAGTAAATAAATGTCTAAAATGAAATGTAATAGCACTTCTTGAGTAGGAGCGTTGTCAAACATCATTTCCAGTTTCTAAAATGGGAGGAGTTTTCTGCATTAAGTACTTTCACTTTTAATACTTTAAGTACATCTCCCTGACGATACTTACAGACTTTTACTTAACGCTTGTGTCATCTCCCCCGTCGACCATGCAACTTTGTGTTTTTCTGGGTCGAAATTTCAACATTTTGTTCTTTTTCTACACTTTGACGTTTTTGTTGATACTTTTTTTGTCACTTTTTCCGATGGCTTTTTTTGTCATTTTTGAGAGGTTTTTGATGGTTTTTTTGGTCACTTTTTTCCATTTTTTTTGGTCACGTTTTTTTACTGCGTTTGTCACTTTTTTTCAACGTTCTTTTGTCATAGTTCTGATATAGAACATTTTTGTAAACGGGTCAAATTTGACCCGAGGACAACAGGAAGGTTAAGTAACAATTTCAATGCAGGACTTTTAATTGTAGTATTTTTCACAGTGTGATATTAGTCCTTTTACTCAAGTAAAGGATCTGAATACTTCTTCCACCGCTGCTCTTTCTTACTTTTAACGTCGCCGCATCCTACTGGTCTTGAAGCACACTGTATAATTTTCTTTAATGAACTTTATTATTATGCCTCTGTATCAATGTCACCGAGACAAATGTCTCACATTTATTTGTACAGATGTTGTGCACTGGTAAGAATGTATGCCTTTTTTGGGGGGATAGAGCTAAAAGGGAACGCGACAAAACTTTTTTTCCTTTTTCTTTCTGTCAGAGCCATGTGGCTCGAGTCTTATCACGACAAGCATACAATCTTTTTTTTTTTGTGTGCAGATCTCTACATCTTAAGGGAGGTTTCTTATTATGTATGCTAAAGACGGCAATTATACATGCAAATTCATGGACCAGTTTAAGTGTCACCTCACTTTAAACGTAAGGAAGCCATCCAAAAATCTTCCCCTCTCCCTTTTATTCAGAGTCAATCTCGCATCAAAGTTATCGGGTGGAGCTTTGAACGGTGGAAAACGCTGGGATGTCACGTCTTTTGTTTTCCTCTAATATCCCTGGAAAATCTGGTTAAAGTCAGAGCAACGAGCCGGTTTTCTCTGCCGGTTGCACAGATTCCACACTGTTTTCACAGCTGTCTCGCTCGCAGGACGTGGCTGAAGGTGGGGGGGGGAGAGTAAATCGAGCTGCTGCGATCAACTCATGTGTAAAGATGAGAAATGAGAAGCAAAAGGGATAAACCAATACATTGAGCATTTGACACCAGCAGCAAAGCAGCAAAGAGAGGCACTGTTTGAAAAGAAAAGTAATAGCACAGAGTAATATCTGCCAGCAGTCAAAAACTCTGCAGTGCTTCTGCAATCACATCTGGTTTATAAACCATAAAGTTTAGATTGAGTCTTTCTTTGAGATGAGTTCTGCACCAAACTATGAAATAACAGACAGTATAACAAAAATGCAGTCTGAACGTAGCCTAATGGCGACCTTACACCAAACGACTTATCAACTGATTCCAATGTCGCATCTGAATGAAATCCTGAGAGTCTTGCTAGAGTCGGTGGGGGGGGGCTCCCGTCCTCTCCATCGTTTGGTGAAAGGTCATAAAACTCAGTCCCAGTCAGTCTTTGTCCCGTCTGGACGTTTAAAAATCAAACGGGTTTGATATGATCCTAAGTTTGAAGTCTTGGTAGTGATGTTAAATCACTAGGGTTGGGTACCGTTTGGATTTTTACGATTCCGATGCCAAACCGGTACTTTTAAAACGATTCTGATTCCTAAACCGATTCTTGAAAAACTGAAAAATGACATCAAAGAAAGGTTCTTTTATGGAGTTTTTTTAAATTAAAAATTATTTAAATTTAACAATATATTAATGTTTTAAAGTACTTAAATATATAATAAGTAAACCTAAGTTTCCTAATAATAATAATAATAATAATGTATACTTTATTAATCCCGCAAGGGGAAATTACAATACCTAACATAACTACAATAATTTAACAAATAACAGTTACACTATTAACAAGTAACAACAAAAATAAATGTTAAGTTGGTTTGCCAACCAGCTTCAAACTTTAGCAGTTCTTTTGCAGAAAAATGACCATATTTGCCTTCTCTGGTGAGATACTACACCTCTCCTGACTTATGGCATGTCCTGCACAGGAGAAACCACTCAGGTGGTGTCCAAGAGGCCTGGACACACATGTATGAGTTTGAAAGGGCAGACAATTTGGGGATTCTGTCCCGTCTCCCCCACCACCAGGCTACAGGGTCTTGTCCTGAACGATAGACTAGCAGAGCAAGTGTAATAAGTTTACTAGTGATCCCGTGCAGTGAATGGTTAATATGCTTTTACGTCCGTTTTGGTGAGCCCAGAGGGACAATATGGCATTTCAAAAGTAGCCTACATTTACGATAGCTAGCTAACGGTAGACTACAGAGAAAGTGTGATATTTTTACGTCCATTTCGGAGCGTGTACAAAAAGCCGTCTATCAGCTGTGATTGTAGAGTGCATGTCGGAGAATAGCACGGACACGCGCTTCACACCGCGAGCGGGCACGTGGGCCACTCGGCGTAAAAGGGAGAAAGAAAAAAAGAGTCTGCCACTGTCTGGAGCAACAGAGAGAAAATATTTCAGTCGGAACCGAAATGAGGAACCAAAATTTGTGTTCTAATCCGGTCCGAATACTACCGTTTGCGTAGGAACCGGTTCCATAGTGGAACCGGGTTTCGGTACCCAACCCTATAAATCACGTGATCATTGTCAACAACCAATGGGTGCGCTCCCTCCAGCACCAATCAGGAAGCTGCAAACGGCTAGAGCCAGTGGTGTTTATGGTTGCTATGGCGCCGTGCTAAGCTAAACGCTAAAGAGGGAAAGTTGCTGATTTCCAACCCTTCTGAAGAGAGTCATCCAACAGGAGTTTTACCGGTGAATAAACACAGACCTCTGGGTACTGGAGACATTCATCTACATGTACAGCAGAACAGAACCCTTTGATCTGGCCCGTACACCAATTTAGCTTCACAATATATTTTGGCCTGAGTAGTTTCTGTCGTTTTTTCTGACATTCTTGGCGCTATTTCCGACATTTTGCGGGCTGTTTCAACATTTGAGGCTTTTTTTTTCACAATTAGTGTGTCACTTTTTCCGACATTCTTGGCATATTTGACTTTTTCGATAGAAATCAAAGCAACTCCACGTCTGGCCCTCCATGTGATTCCCTTTTTTCAGTGTGGCCCTTAGAGAAGTGGAGTTTGACACCCCTGATCTATGGATACAGCATGCTTCCAGAGGTTACAAACTCGTTATCAAAAGGCTTTAGTCCGAGGATACTGTGCAGCTCAAATCATTATTAGTGACTCCATTCCCATTTGAACGGTTATTGTTGGGCACAGTGTCATGCAACTGGATGGCAGCTGCTCACAGGTAATGTCCCTCTCGTGCATTAGTTATTAGGCCTCTGGTCAACAGCCAAACACAGCAGCTGTCCGTCCAACACCAACCTATAAACCCCCCCAACTTCTGTCGATAAACAATAATACGCAGGCAAATGGGGTGGCCAATGTCAGACGTGGCCAGATAAACACGTGGAAGGTCACCGTCGCCACCCAGCCTCTTCCAACTAAATCATTGTGTAATCGTCTCTCAGTTTTGAAGCTTGTGAAAATAAAATAAAAAATAATTGAATTCAGTTTCACTTTGAATACCAACAAACAAACTTCACTATACCCGCTAGGGGTTTTTAAACTCATTTTAATGGCACTGGGGGGGGAAAAAAACATCTTTGGAGTCTTGTTCTTGTTGTTAGTTCTTTAGTGTTTTAAGTCTACTTGGCACTTCCGTTCAAATATTGTATGCACTATTTGGTAATACTGTTGTAATCTGTTTGTCTGTCTGTAACTCTGTGTGTGTGTGTGTGTGTGTGTGTGTGTATATATATATATATATATATATATATAAAAATAATAGAGCCACACAGCTTTTTTATTTGTTGCCCTTTGTGGCATGAGGTAACCACTTTGTGACAAAATGACAAAGTGCCACCCCGGCTACCTTTTCGTTTCTTTTTTTTTTTGCTTTGAAAAATCCGGGGACATGTGCCTAACGTGATCTGACATTTGAAACGGCCGTCGCAGGTTTTTTGTAAATAAATGATTCACGCAGCTGACCCATGAGACTTGGGAGTTAATGCCATCTCAGTGGCAGCGATCTAAAACTTTGACTCAGATCCAGCTCTGTCCTCCAGGGGATGGACAAATGGACACTGCCAACGTCTCTCTTGTGCCCTGGAGTCTCCATTATCGACCCCAGAAAAGGAAAAAAAAAAAACAGACATGAGAGACCATAATGATCCAGTGTCAGAATGCAAAGTGCCGCATAGCTGCTTTTATGTGTGTGTGTGTGTGTGTGTGTGTGTGTGTGTGTGTGTGTGTGTGTGTGTGTGTGTGTGTGTGCATTGGTGTGCATCGTGGAGAGGAGGAAGTTGTGATTCTTTTTTTACTGCCACACAGCTTTAGGTGCACTAACAGCATCCGAAGGTCCCTCAGAGAGGCCTAATGTGAATTTAATGACCTGACGCTGGGCAAATGACAAGTATGCAAGGTGAAGGTGGCAACCTTTCTTTTCTATCTATATGATCCCTCCCCCCCCCCTCCAACTCCCTCTCCCCTCCCCAGGTCTTGTTTTCTGGTTACATCTACTCTACCATTGTAAATTGCTGGCAGTCACTGCTGTGGATTTCAACAATAGTGAAAGCTGCCTTCAAAATCTACATGCTTTCTGCATTATGCAAAAAAAAAAAATCCCTCCCTCCCTCCTTTTGTCCAAAATGACGTTTGCATTGAGACACTTCCAAAGAACATTTTAAGATTGTGGAGGAGAGGGATGTAGCTAGAGGCGTGTCTTTCACAAGTTTGATCCCTACAAGAGCGTACTGTACTGTATGTCACCAGCCAGCCAAGAGAAGACACTGTACATCACAGTGTTAATTATGCAAACATTCCTCAGAGTCTGAGCTGCTCTGCAGGCTGAAATCATCTCATTGGTCGACTCAAAAACCTCAGAGAGCAGAGCCAAGGAACCAGTTTTCAGGGCAGGCGTTAGATAACTGCTGATTTTAAACAGCTGAGAACTGTGGTCAAAATGTAGCTGGAAGCAAATTTCAGTCATTCATCAACAGCTACTTTGAATTAGCCAAAAATACATAGAGGGGGACATGCTGTCCGCATGCATTTGTATGCATTTGGGGCTGTTCATCATGGTTTGATCTGGGCCCATTAGTTCCAGTCAATGCTCCAGCATACAATGGTAACTTTGTGGCAACAAGAACTTTCCTTGTTTCAACATGGGAATGCTCCATGCACAAAGACAGGCCCCCAAGGAATGGTTTTCCCAATATGGTGAGGGAGAACCTAACTGGCCTGACCAACACAATTGGGATGATCTGAAACGCTGACTGCGAGTTAGATTATTTGTATGTGTATATATACACATATATAAATGAGTGAATAATGACATTGTTTTGTATATAACTTAAGTACAAAAATAGAAAAAGAAAGGACCAGAGAAGTTACTACTCCTTTTTTTTTAAATGGAAATCCTTATTTGAATACTTTACTATAATTTTGAATGATATGTTTGCTGGGGACTTTGTTTGTGTTGGTTTTCTTGCCTGTACTAAAATGTAAATGTTCTTACTTTACGAATTACGTATAGGCTATTTGTCGGCTTCTTGAGCCGTGTGTTGCCAATGCCACACATTGGTTTGAATTATGTTTGTATATATTTTATTTGCTCTCACGATCGCTTACCACTGTCAGTGTTGCAACTGAAATAGTAGGCTAAAGCAACGGCAGTTTATGGAAAGCAAACATGTAATTATGGTCAGATCTTGGTCCTGACTGATGGAGAAGTGATATTGATTAGCGTTGTAATTTATGCACAACGGCGTCGGCTATTTCTTTGCCAGCGACTGTATTGCGTTTTGCCTGTAAAACTGTGTCTGTGTTCTTCATATTTATATAGAATTATAGTTTGCTCTTCTTACGTAAAATACGCGGCTCTGGTAGATGTTTGCGATTGGAATATCTGTGCAAACCCCGCCTCTTTTATGTGAACGCGCACTGCTGGATTGGGAAACCCTGGGTTGATTGAACTAGTTAACCACCAGGGCATGTTGATCTTGATTTATAGTACAGGCCTCAGGTTCTTTCAAGCCTTTACCAGAAGAGCGTAGGCTATTGTAGCAGAAGATTAATGCCCGTCATTTTTAAAATGGGATGTTCAACGATCACATATAGAAGGTGGCGGAGACGGTTCAACGGAAATGCAAACGCTACAACACAAATACAAAAGCCACAACACAAATACACAAGCCACAACACAAATACAAAAGCCACAACCCAAATACACAAGCCACAACACAAATGCAAAAGGAAATGACGTCTACATTTTGCATTTGTGTTATGGCATTTGCATTTCTGTTGAACTGTCTCGGCCACCGTACATGTGGGTTTAATGTGGGTGTGTTCTATAGTCCACATACGTTTAGACATGTCGCTATCTTCAAACATTTGGATTCCTACAAAAAAAGCTGCTGGCAACCTAACCATGAGTGACATTAGGTGTAGGCCACTGAAAACACTGACTGAAGCATGTGATGGGACACATATTGGGAAAGCATACAATATTTAACCAAAACCACAATCTAACTTTTCTCTAACTTTAACCAAGTGTAGCCTTCACCCCAATTTGCTCTTTATGACAATCACATTACTACCACAAGTGTGCACCTGGAAACTGGACCAGGCTAACTTCAAGTGCAGTCTTTTAAAGTCTAATCTACTGTATTGCACTTTTGATGTCATATAACAAGAAATGGGGGTGATTTGGCTCTGCCTAATCACATTAAAGAGATTATTGTAACGGATATTCCAATCTGCCACTGCATTTAGTCATGTGACAAATGACTAAATGCAATGTCAATAAAACTCAGCATAATATATAAGGTGGAACAACCCCTCACAAGAATGAAATCCCCTCCTCCCTGAACATTGTTGCAGAGACAAATTTCCCACAAAGCGCGCGGTACAAGCATTGCAATCACTAAGTGCATGTTTGGTCATTGAATCTAAGGGTCATCATGATCACATAATGTGCTCCAGAGGCCCCCAGCGGCACAAACACATTTATTTCCAACAAAAACTCTTTTCATACTTCGACAGGAAACCTCGCATTCGCACAACACTTAACCACAACCGGCTCAAATCTGATTAATGCTTAAACCAATTACAGCTTCCCCCAATTAAAGGACATTACCAGGTTAAGAGCTCTAATGTATCTTCCTCAGATTGTTTTTCATGAAGTATCCGTGGATGTTTGTAAGCAGATTTATTGACTTACTTTGCTACGTGGGAGCCATCCGTGACACCCCCCACCCCCCCTTGCAAGATGTAAACGAAGCAAGCTAGTGTGATTCTTGGGCCGACATTGTGATCTAAGTTTCTAATTAAGAAACGGGGAGCAGCGTGTCAAGCGCAGACACATCACTCAGCTCCTCTGCCATAATGCTGCCCTAAATGCCCTGTGTGGTCTCAATTACACGTTCCATGATGTAGAATAACAGCATTACTGCAAAGCAAGACATGCATTCATATACTTGTAATTAAATAAAATCCAAATCAAGATCAGACCCAAGTGATCTTCGGCTACATTCATGTAGACGGATGGGAGACAGCGCCGACCTCTTGGTTAATTCTTAAAGGGACAGAGTCCAAAGGTCGTTGTCACTAAGATAGATATTACAAACCCCGAAGGCGGAGTTAAAAAATTAGGACGCATTTTCAGGAGGCGAGTAAAAAAAATCAGAACAACAATCAGAAATAAATGCAGCGTGACGGCACCACAGATAATTAACAAATAATGAGTGGGATGGATCATTTCATGTGACCACATCCTAAACAAAAACTGGTTCCAGGTTTCCAAATATAAGCATCTGCCGCTTTGCTGTTTTTAAAGCATTGTAAATTAAATATCTTTGGGTTTGGGGACTGTTGGTTGGACAAAACAAGCTATTTGATTTGAAAGATTCTAAGATTTTGTAGACTTAACGATTCATTTATTAATCAGACTATCGCTACTCTCTGAGGTGAAAAGTGACAAATTACATTTACTTGCATTACTGTAATTGAGTTTTTCTTTCTGTACTTTAAAATCTGTACTTTTACCTTCTACTTAAGTAAGTTTGAAGTATTGTACTTTTACATTTTAAATCACATCCGTTACCGAGTTAAAAATAAATAAAATGTAAATAAAAAATTGCGCCCCGGAAACTACGTGCAGTGAATGATGGGCAGGATGGGCGCTAAAATCCCAAGAAGGATGGAGACAGACAAGTCAGACACCAGTGGAGCAGACCAAGCTAAAAGCCAAACCACGTTAAATTCTGCTGAATTGAATTGGCAATGAAGCGAACCCCTGGCCACATTCAGGCGAACACCTTTTGGCTTTTTACTCGATTCAATTTTGATATCGGTAACTTTCCTTGTACTTAAAGGTGCACTATGAGTTCCTGCATGGTTTCAGCGCAATTTCATTTTTGTCTCAAATCGTAGGCATCTCTCCTTGATCCGCTAGCTGCCTGGCCCCCTGAACACACCGTGAAAAAGTCCATTATTAGTACATTATTGAAAACCACTGCACTATACTGTACATGTCTGGCCCTTGATGTGATTCTCATTTTGCATTGTGGCCCTTAGTGAAGTTGAGTTTGGCACCCCTGCTGTAGACGTTTATATCACAAAGGACTCGACAATGCTGGAGAAGCAACGTTGCGATTAAAAAACTGAGGAACAAATTACACAATAAAGATAAACAACCGGGGAAATGGCTCAGATTGCCCTTGATGTCATTCATCAATCACACAGAGAGAGAGAGACACCCAATTGCGCGTCGCCCACCCGTTTCGTTTGTAAATCATTTGTTGACGCTCTCCCAGCAGCCAACAAGCAGAGGTCAGGCAGATGGAGCACCGCCTTCCCACACTCCCTTCCACCCTCCAATGCCATCTACCTGCATGGGCCCCCAGCCCCACAGCCCCATGGCCCCTGCCCTGGATGGAGGTCGTGGTGATAGTAGTGTGTTGTCATTTGCCCCAGCATGGCGCGCTGATGCTAATGGACTCGCACAGGAGTCCAGGCTAGATTGGTTATTTCAGTCTTAATTCAGCCATTAACATTTCATTAATGCACCGTCCTACTGCTCGTCTGCGCCGCAGCGGCCTGCCGGCTGCTGCCTGCTGATGGATGCTGCAGGCTGCAAAACACCACACTCACTCAAAGGTGGATGGAGCGCCTCCGGACGCATGTATGTGTCAGCGAGTGTGCATTCTGATTAGCTGTCCTGCTTGCACTACTCTATTATACATAATAACTGGCATCATGCGCATAATACGGACATCATTAAAGGTTCACTCTGCAGGTTTTCTGAGTGTTTTGTTTACACTCGGAAGCTCAGAAAAAAGAAAAGCTTGTTTTGAGAAACAAATTTACGTTGCTCTATCGCCGCATAACATTCGCATTCTGTGTGAAAGTACTAGTGAGCAAAACAACGGTTCGTCCCCCGGTGTGTGAAGACCTTAAGTGATAAAGTGGGTGTAATAATGGCTTTACATTTGAAAACATTCTCCTGAAGACATAAGCTACAGTACAAGAAAGTGAAGCTAAAAAATGTAGCTTACTTAATAGGGGTGTGCAAAAAAATCAATTCGTATTCAAATCGTGATTCAAGCTCTACCGATTCAAAATCGATTATTTAAAAAAAAAAATAAAAAAAAATTATGTCTACTGCAATCACGATAGGTAGATACGGTATTGATCCCCAAGGGGAAATTCAAGGTCTCAGTAGCTTACAGACATCACACACAACACAGACAGACATCATAACAGGATGTTAAAATAACAAATAAACAAATCCACATGAATAATATGGACAATAAAAGATACTAAATAAACTACTAATAAAAATCCACATGGATGCATTAAGGGATGTATAAGATATATATCTACATACGTACTTACACATACATAGATGGAAAAAGTAACTACATTTACATGCTGTGAATGTTTTTTTAAGCGAGAATCGTTTTTTAATCGAAAATTGATATTGAATCGAATCGTGAGCCTAAAAATCGGAATCGAATCGTGACAATTTCTGAATCGTACACCCCTATTACTTAAGCATATAATTAGTCTATACGATGTTTCATTTCCGAGATTCTTCAGCTGCCGCCGGAAATTCTAGACTCTCTGTCTAATCGGAGTTTTCTGTTGCACGACTACAACAACGTTTTGGTGGAACGTACACACGTTCCACCAAAACAAGTTCTTTCCCGAGACTATTTAGCAGAGGCACCGTTGCTCCGTCCGGTGCTTAGCGCCGCCCAAGACGATTGTGATTGGTTTAAAGAAATTCCAATAAACCAGAGCACGTTTTTCATCCCGGAATCCTGTGTGGACTAGCCAGACCCTCCTCTGCAGCGCTGTGGAGGAAGGTCTGGAAAATGCAAGACTAGCACATTATAGACAAAAATAACCAACCAGCTGTTGTCACGGCATTGTGGCTTTAACCCGTGACCTCGTTAATGTTGCTTACTTTCTCGCGGATCCAGGAAACACAGCTTATTCTACACTTGTACAGTTAATGTATGAATTGCATACATGCAAAGCAAGCGGAGTATTTGTGTATGCAATTCCATCTCACTCTATTATGCTCAAGGCAGTATCAGTTGCTAAGGTATTCGCCTGATAATGAACACAGCCTCTGTGTGTGTGTGTGTGTGTGTGTGTGTGTGTGTGTGTGTGTGCATTTGTGAGTGTGCACATGCCTGTGCACTCCATCCAACAAGTTTAACACAATATTCTAATTAGACATCTATGTTTATTTAATGCGTCCTGAGTAAATTAGTTGTATAAAATTATGACTAATTAAGTGCTGCATTAATAACTGAAGCGCAATGGCAGCCTTTCTGCTGCCGTACAAAGACAGGCACATAGGTAATCATCATATCTGTGTCACTCATTAAGCTTTTTGATCATCGTGACATGACATATGATAATATACGCTCTCATCTACATGCCGAGGCTGTTGCATATTTTAGATTATATTTGGAAAACATGAGATGACTAACGTTTGAAAACAGCACAACCTACTCCTACCTACACTTGTACATTGATAGCTGTGCTTGTATGATTTATACATTCGAAGAAATGTGATTTTTGTTCTAGGGAAAACAATTTCATAAGTCTCCCTTGTGTACAGTAGCAGCTTTGATTGGCCAGAAAATGTTTTTTTTCACAGACCATATGCTCATTTGTTTTTTTTCTTGATCTTTCCAGTTGTTGTTTTTTAAATCCATCCTCTATGTTTCTTGTAGTAGTAGGGACAGGAACAGTAGGGGTTTTGTGGATACACAATCACCCAGAAAAAAAGATGGAAAGGATCCCTACAGAGATAGACCTTTTTTTAAGAGAGGAAAATTTAATTTTTTAATTTTTGTTAAACCAGAAACAGCTCTGAGATTGCTACGGCTAAACCTACCAGACTCCATTTAAAAAAGCAACACTTTTAGTGTGCATAGAGCCAGCATATTTTCACATGTAAATTGGTAAAATGATGTGTTTATTTCAACCACAAATCGAGCGGTGATTGTTGGAAACGTTTTAAACAGCTAAAGATCAAAATAAACTGAAAGTATGTGAAATGTGTCAAAGGCAATACTTCTGCAAACCAGATTGTAACATTTGTGACTCAATGACAAAAAGACAGACTATTGGCATGGCCCAAAAACACATTTGATATTTCTGGATCAGTGAAGCTGTAGGTAGGCTGTTCATCTGTCATTACTTACCAGAGAGTGCAGAAAAAAAAGAAAAGAAAAAAAAAGTGCTACACGAGTGATGAATATCCGGCTCCATCGGATATGTGTGTGATATATGAGATTGGTTGATAATCGACACTTAGTCCTGCCATATGGTTGGACCCTCCTGCCAAGGTACAAGGACTCAAAATATGGAGGTAAGCTCTCGGGGGTGGTGGTGGTGGTGGTGGGGGGGGGAGAGAGAACAGCAGCCTGCTTCCAAGCCAATGGAAGAGAAACATGGCTGTGATTTAAAATAATGACCGGAGCGGCTCCTGAATCTTTTTTCAAGGACACGTGAGCTGTTTTTGTTCCAAAATGTGACATTTACCATCACAAAAAACAAACATTCTCCTCTTGCAAAAAATGGATGATTGCTCAAAATGACTACAGATTAAGGTTAGTTTAACAAAAACAAATAAACTGCACGACAAGGTATCCAAACTAAACAAATTGTTTCAGACAGTTTCCTGTTTCCAGGTATAAAGAATGACAATGGTATATACAACTTCCCATTCAAGCAAAGTAATTCTCAGAAGAACAAAAAAAGCTACAATACTATATCGGATTTTGTAACCCCCATTTGGAAATGATTTGGTAAACGATTGGATCAGATGATGTGCAGCACACCCCTCAAACACCGTCTTAAAACGTATAAACGCGTCAAATATGACCAACCAAGGGGTCCGACTGTTGCTCTATTGCTGTCAGCTGAGTGGGACTAAAGTGCAGTAATAATCTCATCAGTGCCATTTAAAAAAAATAAATAAACATAGCCTTTCATCGTGAAACAGCCCGCATATCCATCAAATGATTTGTTGGACGTCTGGAGGTATTTAGGACAGTCCCAAATGTGACTGGCGTGCCAAAACAGGCTGAAATAAATAAAACACAGGCACCGGTAGCACTAGGAGATTGGTTTTGTTAAAGACCTTCTGACAGCGCGTCTCTTGGACATTGGGTGGAAGGTAAACAAAACAACTGGCACGCCGCTGCCAACCTCCGGCCCCGGGGGCACGCCTGTACTGACTTGGCGGCCACAGACGGCGAGGGAAATCCCAAGCAGTCTGCTCTTCCATCCTGTGCCTGGAAACATGGCGGGGGAAAGACTATTTTCTCCTTTTTCATGTGACTCAAGAACTGGGTAATTAAAAAAAAAAAATAAAAAATGTTTATCCATTTGCCCCTATTTTATTTCCTGTCTCATGATGTTTTGGAGCCGCTGGCACCGATCAGAGCCGCAGCTTTTGAATTTAAGGAGGATTCATCTTTGTTAGCTTATTATTCAAATAACCACCACTGTCTAATAAAGACCAATAAACAGTTGATCAGAAAGAGCAAAGTCTTCCAGAATAAATATATATGCCAGAATCTTGTCATCCTACACTTGGGGGAGGGGGGGGGGGCTTCTGATCGGCTCAATGGATTTCAGATGGACAGGAAGTGTAGGCCTTTGAAAGCTCTGTAATTCCAGGTGGCCAGGGCGGTGTTTTTGGCAGGCCCGACGTGCGCGAGGCCCGTGGACCGCCAACAAACGGGACCTGGAGTAGGTGGAATGTTAATCATGGAGAGAGGGGAGAACATGTGTGACAAAGGGAAAAGGATGGAAAACACATGTCCCATTTCACACTTATTTACCTTTGACTGCCAAACCCCTGCCAGATTAAAGGAAGAAGAGAGGCCGGGGGGCGGGGGGGGCAACGGCAAAGGTGGAACCCTTTAAAGTTTTACCTCTTTGATGAAGACGCCAACTCTTTGATAGCATTTCAAACATCCGGGGTAGGAAAGAGGAAACCTTGGCGGAGTTGAAATTTGGGCCTCGGTGGTGCAGCGGCCCACTGACAAAGAGCTATGTGTAAAGAGTGTGTGTGTGTGTGTGTGTGTGTGTGTGTGTGTGTGTGTGTGTGTGTGTGTGTGTGTGTTCTGTTCAGGACAAAAAGACATTGTACTGCACGCATATTCAAAATAGAGCTCAACAGTGACACAGCTGAAGACATGATAGGGGAGGGAGGGGGGAATGACATGCAGCAAAGGGCCGCAGGTCGGAGTCGAACCCGGGCCCGCTGCGTCAAGGAGTAAACCTCTATATATGGGCGCCCGCTCAAGGCGCCCAATGAGACTGGTGACACCGGCCACGAGAGCAGCGCTCTACAAGCGTAAAAACAGGACAGTCTTCTAGTTATATTTTTTAAGCAAAGTGTGTGCGGCCCTTTTACACAGAAATGGATGATAAAGTGTCTATATTTCTTTTAAATTAAACTACCGATATACAGGGAACAACTTAATGACTGTCAATGAGCGTATTGGCAGTTTGGTTTTAAGAGTTTGTTCTATGCCTTGTTTCCTCTGATAACAGCTGACAGTAGATTGATGTTTCCACAGCGCTGTGCCGGCTCCAAAAAACAGAAGAAACAACAATCCCAAAGCAAAAGCTCTCTGTTAAAAGATAAGAGTCCGCATACGTCACGCGTTCAATGTAGCCAAAGCGTTAGATACGAGGACAAAGAGACAGAAGTGATGCTTTTTCTGTAAAAGGTAGGTTTCTACTCAAGCTAAAGCTTGTAGCTTAAAGATGGTCCTTCCACGTTTGTCCACATTTCTCCACATGGGAATTTAATACATTGTCTTGACATTAACGACACTAATATCTGAGACATCTGGTTGCATTAATAGAATATTTAATGTATAGTACTTTTGCTTTGGTATTTATTGCCACATTTCAAGTAAAAAGAACTATTCGCTGTCCACGTTTGTTAATATATCTGCAACAAATAACATTTTCTTTGAACTATGCAAATGCATGTTTGTTCAGAGGGTGATGTGCTCGTGGCTGGAAATGTGCATTTAATTTGTGTTATATAATATGAAAAGCAAGCTTCATCTCATCTTTTAGGTTGTTTGAAGCATGTCTTCTGTTGTATTTTTAATGGTTGCTGCAAGGCCAGTTTCCCCTGAAGGGACAACAAAGTAAAGTGATGCAAAGTATGGTATGAATGTACTTTGTCTTTGCTAAAAAAAAATAAAAGATAAAGTATATTCAAACCGGCCAGGATTGACGCGACAAAAGTTGGAAAGTACAAGTCTAAGGTGAGCTTCTCTTCTAATTCTGCTGGCATGAAAATGAACTCAGCCACTCACAAACCCCATCCAGTGGAGACTCGGCAGAGAGGCTGATATGAGATTTTTTTTTTTTTTCTGACACGCCATCTTAAACTGGAGGACATAAGCGCGCTTTGAACAGACTGTTAAAAAGCGAGAGGGTGATTGGAGTTGAAAAGTTTGCAGCTGTAATGGTGGCTGTTTGAGATAAGTGTAACTTATTTCATTTGTCAGTGGTGTCACATGGCTCTCGCTGCTTTGAAGTGGCAAATTAATGACAAGTGAGAACAGTAGCCATTCTGCAGAGAGAATGACCTCTTTTCTAATGGCTGTGTGGCATAGGGAGAGAGTCATCTGTTGGCCCCATCTAATTATGTGAATCGAGCAGTTTCAAAAGTGTCTTAAGGCTGTTTAGGAATAAAAGGGACATTTAAATGCAGAGCACTTTGAAAATTACAGATCCTTCAAAAATACTTTCCGCGGACACATCGCTTCGCCGCCACCGAGCCCTATTTTTTTCTCCGTCTCGTTAATTCTGTGCTTTGAGAGTACAGCCGGCATTCAGAGAGAAGAATTTACAGATAGTGCCTCCCCCCCCCCAACGCTTCCCAGTTTCCAATCGTAAACAGGATTCTCCAAAACTTTCCACCTACTTCGAAGAAAAACGACATTCACACTGGAAAACAATGCGTCTCTTGTTCTAAAGCGTCAGTGTGATATTCATATGCTGCCGTCAGCCATATAGTATCTCCCACTGGCCCCGTTCATGGAACATTCCTTTGCAGCTCTATCATTTTCTAATTAAAAGTCATCATCTCTTAACCCTTGTGTTGTCTTCCCGTCGACCGTGAACTTGTCGTCATTCCGGGTCAAAAAACCCGGAATGGTGTTTTTTTCGACATTTTTGGCACTTTTTTTAATGCTTTTGGTGCTTTTTTAAATGTTTTTTTCCCCTCTTTTCAACGATTTTTTTATTCATGATCAATAAACCTAATTTAACATTATACCTAAAGCAGAAAATATAAATTATTTGTATTAATAGTTAAAGATGTTGATGGATAATTACAGACTGGTCCAGGTCAAAGTTTGGTCAGGATAATGTTTTAAAACCATTTAAACATATATTTTTTTAAAATGCTATGAAATTGAAACCAATATAAAAATAAAAATAACTTTGAAATTTGACCCGAGGACAACACGAGGGTTAAGGTTCAACTGGTACGAGTTTTCAACGCCAATACTGATCATTTGGTGTTGGACCTGCCACCGCAAAATATATCAAGGATATTTCAATTCTAAGTAGGGCTGCACGATATGAGGAAAATGTCTAATTGTGATTATTTTGACTGACGTTGTGATTGTGATATGATTCACGATATTGGAGGGAATGATCAATTTTTTGGATCATCATTCTCATTTTCATTGAAACACAAATAAAAATGTACTATAGTCATGTAGTATGATTTTTGCAAGAATCTGTACCAATTTACCATTTGTAGGCCCAGGACATCTCTGCAGCCCCACAATACTTCATTCTGAATCTGCGACTGCGACGGGGAGGAGTCCCCAATAAGATCAGTGATGGACGTCACTTACTGGCTCATATCTGACATTTAATATAAAGTATATTTCATTTGTAAAAACCTGTTTCATTCTGTAGCCAGGAAGCGTCCTCACTTTGGTTTAACACTAGCGAGCAAACAGACCCCTAACGGTGACATGCATCTGCAAAAAAATAAAAATAAGATGCACATCGCAATTCCTTTGAAGAAATCATTTGTCATGTAAATGTAGAGCCACAAAGAGTAAATTAACAGGGTTTTTAAATCCTTTCTGTGCATATTTTACCGTCACTGTGTACTTTGTAATTATGGTTGTATATTAGCGTGAATGGGTCATACAATTATGCCGATACACAGTCAAATGTATCGACTACATTCAGGAAGCCTTTCCTCCAAATTGGTCGGTCGTGAAGAAAAAACAAACATGTCAACGTATGCATGTATTTACCTTTCAGTAACTGAGTTCGACATACTGGAAGGCATGAGTTTTATGAATGTTCCAAAACTTCCTTTTCCAAGTTACTTCAGAGGTTAACCTGAACATCTTGTATTCAAAGCCTCGCACATATTTCCTCTGCTTGGTTTTCCTAATTATTATTTGATTGCTCATTAGGCGCCATGTTCGACGTGCATGCATCTGCTCATGAAACCTTTTGTGTGTGTGTGCGTGTGTGTGTGATTTCTCAGATGTGAGAGAAACAACCGTCTCCCTTTAATTACGCCGCCTCGCCAACATTTGTTAACACTCCTTCGAGAATGCGTGTGGACTACAAATAAATATACAGGGCAGTTTGTAAGAGCATTTGCCTCAATGTAAGCCTAATACCAGACATACTGTACCTAGAATATTTCAAAAGAGAGAAACCCAGGGAACATAGAATCACTCTTTTCATTAAACCAAACCCCCGACCCTCTCATTTCTAGCAGCTGTCCCTGCGGATACACACCCTGCTTCCCTTCTCTTACGGGGTATGATGTGTGGATGAAGGCTCTTTTCCCCGTGCCATAATGACTGTACACCCAAGATTTTCAAGGGCCCGCTCATGACAATCCCATTTTCTGTGTAATTTCATGGTTGTCTTCTTGAATGAAGATATTGGCTGCTCTGAAGCACGAGGTCAGAGTCTCCCTGCTCCGTTTTCTGGATTGTTCCGGAGTATGTTTCCCTTCACTTGATGAAAAGTAATTCATCATTTACACCCCTGAATTCTGCCACTTTTTGCCCCCCCACCCCCCACCCCTGGTCCTCTCTCGCAATGCTACAGTCTCTTTTCTGTAACAACTTTCTTCACTTCACCTCCCCTCCCGCTCTCTTTTCCCCCTGCGGTACCTATGGTGGGTGTTGAGAGACAGATAGGTTCAACACAGCGGCAGGTCAGCCGTACCCGAGAACAGGTTAGCCCCCCCCAGGCCCTCGGCGCCACCCTGTACCCGTGATAGAGTTTGTCACCTCTCTACCTCTGGAAGTCAAATCCTGTCAACTCAGGCATCCTTCAGTGTCCCCGAAGTGGCTTTGGCACCCAGTGGGGCATGTGAGCTTTAAAATTGATTTTATTCTCTCCCCCCCCCCCGTTTACCTCCTCCTTGAGATCTGCCAGGTTCCCTTAAGGGAGGCGGTTGACAGCCACTGGAAGCCCCTCAGCCAATCACAACACAGCAGCGGTGTAAAAGACACCTAGGGAAACTTTCCCTGTGCCTCCTGTAGCCAGGGGGGGGCAAATATATCTGACATGTTGAGGAGGTGGTGGTGGGGTGGGGGGGGATGCTGTTGCTAAGAGACCAATGGGGTTTTTCCTTCAATCCCACCTCTCCTCCTACGTGGCCTCCTGACTGCTCTGCCAGGGTGAAATTAACTGAAAAAAAAAAAAGCAAAAACTCAAAAAAAAAAAAAACTCACTTTTAATTGTTTTCAATTCATCACAGGCTTTCCTGCCCAAAGAAAAGTACAAACATGCTTCCTCAAAGCCTCTTCTCATTGTCATTCTTAATTTTTGCAAATATTGTTTCTTCACGCAAACTTGATGTTTAGATTCTTTTAATCATTACACTCTGTGTTGAGAGATGAAATAACTGGGCTGAACATATGTAGATTTTCTGTTGTATCTCTCTGGCTGAACATATGTCATGGCGTGCATGCGTGCGCCCACGTTTATTAGCAGTTTTTAAAGCCACTCCCAAAGGCAACGAAGAGGGCTCGTGTGACTTCCCCTTCTTTTGCCAGCTGCTAACATCTGCAGGGTGTCCAGAGTCCAATCAGGGAGTCTTGAATACTGAGAAAAGAGGGAAACCCCTTGAGACTTAAGAGAGACAGAACCTGATCATCCCGTCTCATCAAGGCTCTGACTCTCCTGTGACCCTTCCGCGCTGAGTAAAACCCTCCCTGCACAGCTCCTCGGAAACTAATTCCCGGGTACTTAAGAAAATACAATGAGGTCAGATTGGTATCATCAGTAAATTACACCTACGGCTCAGGCACCGCTGTCTGAATTCCACTCATTCAAGGTATGGGAGCCCCTTCTTCACGGTGGCAGGAGATCATGTTAGGGTCCATATGTTAAGGGAATGGTGACACACCTCCAATCATTGTAATAATGGGACCTTTGGACAGGTCACTTCAAAACCTTTTTATTCAGATACATTTATGTGCACACAAGATTATCTCTAGATAGCTTTGCTCTGCAGGAGCCATGAAATTACACGGTAGCTCATGGGGCTGAGTACATTTTTGATGCTGACTTGACTTAAAAAAACCTCTTGCGGTTTCCTTCAATGAACTTGGTTACTGATAAAGGTGACCGTTTTCAAGATGTGAAGTTTTACACTTTGACGTGGGGCGGGCGGTCACAGGAATTCAGGGCGGTCTGTGCTGTTTGCTTCAAAGTCTTTCCATGAAAATATGGCTCATGCCCTCAGCAGACAAACAAACTGACACACACACACACATACACACACACACACACACACTCTTCACATCTTCGCCTCGAAGCCACTAGAGCACCCAGGTGGCACCGAGGAGGCGATGCAGGGCATCAGGAGAAGGCAAATAGCCGGAGATCTGTGCGTGTTTGCCATGGCTGAACGAACTGTGTGGCTGTGCGTTAACAGAAAGAAGAAAAAAAAATAAAAATACACGCGCAGATGGATTTTCAGGGTTGGGGAGGAGGGATGTAAAAGGGGGCAGAATCACATATCCTTCGGCAGTGTTAAAGATAGTTGGCAGAGGGATTTGTGACTGTTCGTGGCGCGGCTGCTTCAGTCAGGTGCCACTCAGGTGATACAAGGTGACATTTGTAGCTAGTGGGGAAAAAGGTTTCCCCAAAGCATCGGATCAGTTATTTTATTTATTGGCCTTTCATTCTTTCTGGCATGTTCTTTTTAGGGACCATTATGTGTACTGTTACGTCAATGGATTAGCCGTTTTCCCATTTTAAAGCAGAGAAGAAATAGAAATAGCTACATTTTGCAGAGTGCCATATAATTCCACGTGTGAGTACATCAGTGGGCGTGATTCATAGATTAACTCATGACATAATGTCACGTGTTGTGTGCGAGACAGTCGTCTGCAACTCATTAGGATATCTGTGTACAGACTGATCTCATGAAGTGGCGTATCTATGACACGCCAATTCATATGCCATTATTGGCGTGTTATCAAGACGCATAATCGCTTTTTAGCGTGTTTATCAACGCTGTTTGGCCTCCATTGACTTACATTACCTTGCGATTGCGTGTCAATTTACGCCGTAGCGAGTAGTATGAAAGGGCGTAGGGAGGTTGGTTGGGGTGGAGGATGGGTCAAACACAGGACTTTCACCCAGGATACCGGGGATCGTGTCCCGCGTGTCACGTTTCCTAAACCCAACCGTCGCTTTCTTCTTTTACTAAACCCCACCCGTCCGCTGTATACGGCGCTCAAAATGCGTACAGATAACACGCCACTTGGCTTAAGAAAGTGGGCGTGTATGTTTAGGCGAAGTCATGATGTCATGTTGCTGTGTAACCGAAAAAAGGAAATTTAAATCATGCTTCTTTATAATGCAAAAATCAACAGCGCTCGCTGTACTACAAAAGTGCTTTCAGTTTCACCAGATATTACTGACAACATGAAGATGTCAACCATCGCTGTGAATTTCAAAGTACAACCAAAAGTAGTTACAAAGTAGAAATAGTTCAGGGGAAGGACAGATTAGGCTTGGGCCGGGTATGATTCTGTTGGTATGGTAACATAAGCAAAAATATCAGTTTCACGGTTTTGTGGTATTGCAATTTCAGCTTTAAAATGTATTATTTTGAAATGTCTGTTGAACACAATGTATTTTGTTTTAAACACACTGCACACTGGCAGGGAGAGGGATTTCTAAACTGCACTTTCTGTCCTTGAAGACTCCTAAAAATACTGCAGAACGGTATGACGGAAAATTTTAGGGGTTTTGAAACCGGGACTTTTTCAAACTGCGGTACACCTTGACACTGGTAACCGGCAGGGGTGAGAGAAGTATTCACATCCTTTACTTAAGTAAAATTACTTATACCACATTGTGAAAAATACTCTGTTACAAATAAAAGTCCTGCGTTGAAAATGTTACTTCAGTAGAAGTCTGTAACTATCATTGGGAAAATGTAGTTAAAGTATTCAAAGTAAAGAACTCTCCTCCCATTGTAGAAAGTGTAAAGGATCCAACCAGTTGTGTGTTTAATGGTCTAATCATCTCAGCTGGACTTGTAGCCGTTATATTGTTGACTAGTTTACTTTAGAATCAAACATCAGATTTTATAAACTACATGTGTTCTGTGTGCAGAAATCTTAATGTGTAAAGTAACTAGTAACTAAAGCTGTAACAGATGAATGTAGTGGAGTAAAAAGTACAATATTTCTCTCTGAAATGTAGCGGAGTAGAAGTAGAAAGTGGCATGAAAAGAAAAGACTCAAGTACAGTACAAGTACCTCAACATTTGGACTTAAGTACAGTACTGGAGTAAATGTACTTAGTTACATTCTACCACTGGTAACTGGCCCATGCCTAGGACAGATATTGCCATATTTGTGCCAGTGTACTTAAGTATCTGACCTGCTTAATTTTGTATTTTTTATTTAACCTTTATTTAACCAGGTAACCGTTGAGAACAGGTTCTCATTTGCAACGGCGACCTGGCCAAGAAAAGCGTAGGCGTGCAAGACAACAAATAGTTTCACATTCAATACAATACAAGAACACAGAATACAATATGCTACATAAAGCGCAGAATAAGTGGGCAATTACAAATGCCGGCACATAGTGAGGTGCAAGTAAGTGGATGGATATGTAATATACATGAACAGAGAGTCTAAATCACTGCTGAGATGGTGTAAAGAGTCGATGGTGTAAAGAGTCAGTAAACAGATAGTCTAGTGGTCCAGTTAGTGAAGTAGATCAGTTATAACACAATGTATATGAATAGACAGTCTAGATAAATGCTGAGGTGTAGTAAAGCGTCAAAATACAGACTGCAGTTAAACAAGTTATAG
This sequence comes from Sander lucioperca, assembly GCF_008315115.2. Lineage (NCBI taxonomy): Eukaryota > Metazoa > Chordata > Actinopteri > Perciformes > Percidae > Sander > Sander lucioperca. Next base: position 1,728,752 of record NC_050196.1, on the reverse strand, counting down.
CATTTCTGAAAACCCAAGTCTCACACTACTGCTCGTCTCCTGGAGAAGAGACTTGGGAAAGAGATTTGGTGTGAGTGATTCTGGTTTCACAGCTCTTACGGGGCACCTGAGCTGCCTGGGGTCAGAATGGCTGCCCTTCCCCGTCTCACAGTTTTTATCCAACCGATTTGTTCCAAAAGTTTCGGCTCTACCTGTTTTGAGCGGCAGGAAGATGCAGGTAAATTATCTCCCCCTCGCATGATTTTAAGGAGCCCTTTCTCGGCGGCAGAGACTTTCACAGTGTCTCGAAGCCCATTAGCCCCCCCCGCCAGCGGGCCAGCCACTTCTGAATTACTACCTCATTTCATACGTTAAATGCTTTACCTTCGGGAGTGTGAAAGCTGTCGGGTTATCTGTCCTTCCCTTCCCTCTTTTGCCTGCTCTCTCACCTCCATCTCGTGTCTGCTTTCTAAACGCTGTGAATGGGCTTGTGGTCCACACTCGTGGGTTTTTGGCCCCCTCAAATAAGATTGTCCAAGAGTCACATTCTGATAAAAAAAAAAAAAAAAGGCCTGGAGTTTACAGTTAACGTGGCTTGCAGGTGCAGTACCTTCCTTATCCCTTTAGAGTGAAAAAGGGGTGCGAGAAATGTCGCTGCGCTGCCATCAGCACCAGTTCTGCAATGATTCTCTGCATGTAAAGTGAAGCTAATACTACCACTACTCCCTCTCAGTGTACGCATACAACGGCAGATTTGATTTACTGTATCCAAGTAGACATGGGAACATAAAATCAAACATTAAAAAGTAGGTGTTGAGGGGTTTATTTGCCTCAAGAAGAAGACTTGAAAAAAATGTTTACAACATTGCACCTGCAATTTTATCTATGAAAACTAATGCAATTTAAAACAAAACTCAAATTAAAACACGTTAATGACGCAAATTCCTTTTAACGCCACTCTTTTTTTTTTAACGCGATTAACGCACACGTTCTGTGATTTGAGCATGGGGCCCTGTACCGTAGTTTGGGAAATCTCTTTTCTGACTGACTGGGACTGACTTTTATGACCTTACACCAAACGACGGAGACGACGGGAGTGCCCCCGACTCTCAGGATTTCATTCTGATGTTGGAAAATAGTGGTAATGTCGGCATTAATCATTTGTCGGCTGAGAAAACTAGACCGTTCTAACGCATTCATTTGCATTCACGCAGAAATTCAGACCTCCAGATTCGACAATACCGTCACTGTGACACTGAGCCCGCTGCTTCCATGGATGGTATGACTGTTTTACTTCAGTCTTATCATTACAGCAGGAAAAGCTCGTCCTCCTCCGCCGGGTGGGTGAGGTGAATAGGGTGTTGGTGGGGGGGGAGAGAGAGAGATACATGGCGTAGGAGGCACATGTGGATGATAAGCTAAACCTCGTGGGACGACAGTGAACTTGTTCGCAGCGGTACGCTGCTATCCTGCAGCCACTGATGAGCCTGATACGTTTAATTGGGGTGGTCCATTTCCCATCTAGCCTCCCCCCCCCCCCGTACTCGTTGGATCCACTCCTCCTTGTCATTTATACCAGAACCATGACTGTAGGCCGGTGGGAGGGAGGGAGGGAGTAAGAACAAGATCCCCCCACAAAACAGAGATAAAGAAAAAATGTAACACTTCCACATTTTCCAGTGCTCCTTTCATCATTATTCAAAAATTAGTTTTTAATGCAATGAGTAGCTCCAATCATGTTAAGGTCTGCATGATTCAGATAGTATCATAATTACAATTAGATTACATTACCGCAATCAGAGAAAGGGGGGATCGTTAAGAGAAGGAATATAAATTGCTTTAGTTTTACAAGTACTGAGCAAGCAGAAATTTGAATTAATCTCCACTTAAACATCTTCCCCCCTTACAGAACTGCAAAGCACGCTGGTTTTTTTTTCTTTCTTTTTCCAGGCCATCAATACAAGTTAAGGGAGAAGTATGATTTTTCCCCCTCTGTCTGAGGGGTTTTAACATTTGAAGTTTTTCACAGAGCCCTAATGTTCACTTGGCACTACAGCGGCGCTTTGGGTTCAAAACTTTCTCAACGGGAACAGGGGCTTCTTTGCTTTCGGGAACAAAGGTTTTCTGGATTTACACATCAGTCTGCATGTTTACGAGCATGACGAGAGAGAGAGAGACTGGATGTGCGGATGCATTTCTCAGTCACTTTGACTGTTTTCTCTCCGAATGTGTGAAAAATGCACAATTGCAATCGACGCAGATGCTTCTGTGCGGCTGTATGCGCGTGGGTATGCACGTGTGCTCCAAAATATTGAATATGGCCTAATAGGAGTCTGCAAAAAAAAAAAAAAAAAAATCGATTCACATTCGAATCGCGATTCAAGCTCTACCGATTCAAAATCGATTCATAGAATTCCATACATCGACTCACTTTTTTTTATGTCTACTGCAATCACTTTTTTTTTTTTTTTTTTTTTTTTTTTAAATCGAGTATCGTTTTCGAATCGAATCTTGAGCCTGAAAATCGATATCGATATTGAATCAGGACATTTTCTGAATCGTGCACCCCTATGGCCTAAAAGAAGTGCAATGATCACAAATTCGGACATGCAGATTATGTATTGTGGATTTAAGAGCGCTCCATCCATTTTGCATCTCTGCATTTTCAAAATTGTAGTCTTCAGACCTAAACGACGCTGACTCAAGTGACATCACTTGAGGGCATTTCTTATGAGAGTTTTGTCTGTGTGTCTACAGTCAGCCTTTTATTGATGCAGCTGATTGAGGTTACATGCTGAGCATGTTTGCATAGTATGTCAAATCATAACCTGTAATGTCCTAATAAAAGGCACAATACTTCTCTCTGAAATAAAGTAATTGAGTAAAAGTTGCATCCCATCGCTGTGTTTAAGCCAATCAGACAATGTCAGGTAAGGTTAGGTCAAGTTCATGGTTCAGTTTAGGCAACTGAAATAGTTTGGCTTGATTTTTTAATTTATTCATGTGTATAGCATAGGTTGAAGGTTTGCTCCTGGTCAAGGGTGTAGGTTTTGTTTCAACAATGGGGGGGGCCACATTATAACCGGGGGATCCTCCCCCAGAAAAACTTTGAGTGTTTTTTTTGCAGAAATACGTGTTGCACAAATAGAGAGTTATTGTTTTCCGTCAGATCGTTGATAGATCTGGACATTTCTGACCGCACATGAAGGCAACTTCATTTCACGGAGATAGCGATAAGGAAAGGTTAAGATGGTACGGTCCACTTTAGGGGTGTCTGAAATCGTTAGGAAACATATTTAGAGATAAGAAAGATATATATACAAGTTTTCAGCCCCCTGAACAGTTATTTGGGAGTGGGTTGTCTTTCATATTTTTTGAGGGGGACAAATCTACCTCTTATAAATATAAGACACATCCCTAGTCACTCCACTAACCTTCATCCTGGACTCAACCTATTCAGCCTCTTTTTTTCTTATGCAACAGTTATGCACATAAGTGTAACTTATTGTGGCAATAAAACCTTTTCTCATTCTGATGTGTGTGGCAGTTAGCTAGTGTGGGTAAACGCATGTCTGTCTGCCTGCAGGACGTCAACGTGGACACATCACAACAGCGGAAGCGACAGCCAACGTCCTCACTGTCCTCTACAACTGAGCATGAGTCTCAAAGCCTCATTTTGGTCACATTGTGCAGGATTATCCCGAAACTGCAGAACATAATGAAACACAAATCACTCAGAGACAGAAAATATATAAACCATCAGTGGAATACTGCGCGGACGATTAGGACTGAAGTTAGCAAATCCGTGATCCGCTAATGAATTAAGACTCCAGTCAAGAGCAGCGTTCCTTTCTTGATGACAGCTGACAATTTTCTCTGAGCGATTCCCTTCAGTTTCTCAAAACAACAGTTTGGCTTAATCGTGCTTAGCGCATGAATGAAGGATTCAAACAAAGCACTTTTTCTTTCCTGTTCAGCTCACATATTGCAGTTGGTGCAATTAATAATGCAGATGATCGCCTTAGTTATATCTGCAGAACTTTTTTTTTTCTTTTTTTTTTTTTAAGAGGGTCTGCCCATTTGCTAGATATCAATTACCTTTTTGTTTCTGCTTCCTATTTATTCCCTTCGTATGGCCACGATTGGAGATTAATGTGCGCTTCTAAATTACCACACATGCCGGCCATTTATCAGCTCCGAGAACAATCCTGCAGATTCATCCCAACGCTAAGTGGCAGAATATTCATGAAATAGGGGGAAAAAAAGGAGTAATTTTGTACACCCTTTGATGATAAAAAAGGGAATTTCTCACTCTTGCTCATTTACTTTGTGGGGCTTTTTTTTGGTCATTGTTTTTCTTGTGCGGGCCACTCAGAAAAAGGACAGGCTTCATTGTGGAGGAAAAATCCTTCTTAATTTAGCTGAAAACATGGGACTTGTATTTATGGGTTGGAAAAACAGCGCGATACATTACGGTCATACAATGTGATAATGGTGATAGCGCGGGCGCATTGTGCTTGTTTGTAAAGCCGTGGTGCAGAGGCCCATAATAGACCAGCATTCAATCCCCTGACTTCAGTAATGAGTTGGGTAAACAGAGCTTTCAAAATGAGTTTCTAAATCAGTGCATAGAGGCAGAGGAGAGGGAGGAAGAAAAAAAATAAATAAAAAACAGGGGCTGGGGGCTTTTGGTCCTCGACACCCCGGCTTTAATCAGGCATTAGGAAAAAGGGAGTAAAGATGTTATGAAAATGCGGCGCCGGCCTTTGTTCGGCGTCTGTCATGGCATTGACTTCCCTGACACAATGCTACAATGCATGACGGATCAAAGTAATTAAAGTTCCAATAATTTACCTTCCTCTGTTGCGTGTCAAGTCTGCCAGACCGGCTGCTCTCAGGCCCCTTCATTGATTTCCTCACCACTATCAGAGCGCCATCCTTAAAGACAGAGAGACACCAGGGCAGGGTTATGTGTATGTGTGTGTGTGTGTGTGTGTGTGTGTGTGTGTGTGTGTGTGTACGTTTTAATAACTTTTCATGCTGATATTAACAGCAACGCTTCAGATGTTTAACCATTAATGACCACGGACAAGATGACGGAGATAGAGAGACGAGTGAACCCTCCTCACCCATTCCCCTCGTTGTGGAATGGCGTTTTGAGCAACGCATTCATTTTCCTCGCCGGGCTCAGAGTGGTCAAAACCGGAGCTAGTCTAACTTCACCTTGTTAAACTTTTAGAATCCGGAGGAGGGCGTGGGGGGGAGAAGGAACTCTCGGCTTTATCCGCAAATCCGTCAGGGGATTCAAGACGCCCGGTATGTGAGAGATTGTGGAATCATTATCGGTGCACAGAGGAGTAATTCTGTCTACCGTCTAGGCCTGGGATTGATGTGTAACGCTGAGGGAAAAGACTCCCTGCGTCGCCGTGGCGGCCCCTGTTTCATCACAACAGTCAGAATAAAAACTTCCCTCACTCGTGCACTCAAGGTTACTGTCTCTGTCGTCCTCCCTCGCTGGTCCCCCCCCCCCTTCTTAAGGCACCACAATGTGTCATTGTCATCGTGGTTTTTGCAGCAGGTTTCAGCGGTATGAGGTGGCGGTGGAAGGAAGGAAGGGGGGTTCTCTTTTGAATACTTACTCTCCCCCCACCCACCCCCCAAAAAAAAAAAAACATCTCTCCTCCCTTGACGAAAGTTAAACGGTTGAAGTATTCCTGTTCTGAGATGTGATTAGCGTGTCACACATTTAAAAAATGCCATATTAAATAATCCCATCCTTCAGGCTTTACTTCCTCACCAGGTATTAGCTTAGACGGAGAATTATCCTAAGCTATTTGGAAGTAGGGGAAATCCACATAAAGATCTTGGCACTCGGTGTTTGAATTCTTCTCGATCTGCCTGGTAGGTGCGATACTCCCAACGACTTACAGCGCAAGACAGCGGCGGAGGGAGCCGGGGCTCGGGCGCTTATGGCTCACCGCGGCGGCGCCAGGTTTCTCTCCCGTTCCTAATCTCGTCTCCCTTTCTGCTTCTCACTCGAGACGGGACTTCAGAATTCCTCGCCGCAACTCGAGGTTTCAAGATGATGCAGGAGTCAGGAGTGCGAGTGTGTTCGGTTCTAAAGTCCATTTTTAAACTACCCCCGATTTGGTTTTCTAATATACTGTGGCTCGGGTCAACAATCATGTTCATTAGGTAGGGCTGGGTGATAAGTCAATATGATCATTGATCGTCTCAATGGAATCATATCGTGATGAAATCATATATGGAGATATCGTGATATACAATCACATTGTCTAAATTGATAATAACAAGCACATACTGACTCAAAATCTGTTGTGAAACATTTTGAGGGAATATCATTTGAAGAATTGCAGATTTGTTTTAACATCACACTGTTTTTGTGCACGCATGTAAACATAGTCAGTATATAAGCTGGGAAAAACATTTTGTTTTTCTCTATAATTTGACTTGAAACTGTTTTCCTGAATTACCAGAAAACTTTATCATGATATATATATCGTTATCAATTGATATCAGGATAGAAGATTTTGGCCTATCATTAGGTTTTACATTTTTTAAAGAGTGCTACGTTGAAAGAATGGTAATTAAAAGGATTTTGAAGCTAACGTTATTGGAAGGTGTTTAGCAATAAAAAGTTGGGAGGAAAGGATGGTTTAACTTCACATAAAACCCTTTAAAAAGTCCAACTTCTGCACTGAAACTCTTTGATCACAAATACATATCAATAACAATGACGTGAATGAAGTTAAATCCGTCCAACAGCGACAAGAGAGTGTGTTTTGAGAGGACTGTGTAACCGCATATCAGATGTTGCCTCAAGGTTTTTGAGATGTTCAAATGAAAAAAATGAAAATGACTTTTTCTGATCTGCCTTTTTCATTCTATTTTGATTCAATATCGTGATTATACATATGATAAGAGTCAAGGATCACACACACGCTTGTTAAGGTTCCTATCATCCCAGTAAATGGGAGCTGCTGTTGAAGTGGTTTTTTTTAATTTTATTTAAATCTGATAAGTTTAGAGTTCATGTGACTTGACGGAGAACTTCATTTGCATCTGAAGGAGAAAAATAAACAGATTACACAACTGTAGCTAGAAATGAATCAGAGCAGGACAGAAGTCTTTATCTTCTGACGCCTGGAGGAAACTTGAAACGATGTCACAACCAGAAAGTTGAAATAATGTTGTGTCGTTTTTATTGTACCGAGAGTGCGATGGTGTTAAATCTGATCCCAAAGGGGCCCTGAAGGTTGATTTCGTTACAGCTGATAGAAACTTATTGGCGCGATGATTCGAAATTTGTCTCGAGTCAGACTTCATAGAAAATAAAGACATAAAGAGTCATTTTAAGCCGAAACAGGAGACTATTCATGCGCTATATTCTGCACAGCACATATGTATGCAACACACAATGTATTTCAAACATATTACACAATGAATGTGAGCGAGTCCCAGGCATGTTAGATGCCAGTGTGTTCTCCTGCGTGACAAAGAGCTCCTTCAGATCCGTGGGTTTGTTTTCATCCCTGCTTGGAGGTCAGCGCCCTGTGGCGGTGGATGGCTAATTATCATCATGCAAAATGGGTCACGGTTGTCATTACTTCTGGTCACATGATTGTATTCATCCAACATGTTTTTCTCGCATTTTTTGAGCCCGGAATGACAATGGCGCTTCAGTATTGGAGGAACTCCTCAGAAATTCACCCTAAAGTTAAACATTTGTTACGCGGTCACAAGTCATTTCAACTGAGGGGCTGTTTATATATAGTCATAGCCGTCTTTGCTGGTTTAAAAATACTACAATACAAATTTCCACCAAGGTGGACAATAAAGTCTTATCTATACTTCATTTATCTGTTTTAAGTCCGTTTTCAAAACTCACGTTTTGTTCCGATTCTGAAACCTGCCAGTTCACACAAATGAGACGAGACAGCGTATCGTCTCCATAGCAACAACTCTTTGTATTTCTGTCCTAACTTCCGACTTCCAGGCTTATTGTAGCAGGAATTATCATTTGTTGCGTCTAAATATGAATGTGGATAACGTTGGTGATATTGAGATGCTTGCTACAACTGTAGCTAGAAATGTAACTACATTTCTAGTGATGAAACGTTTGATTTCTCTGATTCACGGCTTTGTCCGAGGCACTCCCTCTCTTCAGTCACTCTCTAGCTCGCTCCACCACATACTGTTGAGCCTCCGTTTAAAACCCTGCCATTTCCACCAGCTGATGAGTTGGTAACATAGAAATAAAATGGATTATGGGTCATTGCATTGCTATATTAGCTATGGTTAACTGCTCCACAGATCTAGACTATCTGTCCAGTCTGAGTTTTCTACTACTTTTGAATGTACACGTACCAAAAGAAACAAGTTCCTTCCCGATGCTATTTTGCAGAGGCACCATGGCTCCGTCTGGCACTTAGCACCGCCCAAGACCATTGTGATTGGTTTAAAGTAGAGACGTCTCTTACGTTCTAAAACCAGCCTCTGGAGACTCGACCAGCTGAGTCGCAACGACGCCATCAGCTGGTTTGAGTCGAGCTGAGATGGGCCGGTTCAGACCTTTTCCTGCAACGTTCTAAAAAACGTTTCATCGCAAATCTTTGGTCTGAACTGAAATCAGTGGTACTCCAATAAATAAAAGTTTACTAAAAGTAGTAATACCACAGTGTAAACATTTCAAAATTTCAAAAATTACAATGATTTCTACGTCAAAAAGAAACACTGACGTAAAGTACACAAGTATTAGCATCAAAATATACTTAAAGTATCAAAACTTGTCATGCAAAATGGCCCATTTCAGAATATATTATACTGTATGTAAGTTGGCGTTGGAGTAGTTGGGCTTGGGAATGCCGTGTGTATGTGTGAATGTATTTTGTATTTTCTGTGTATTTGTAAGGACCCTCCTCGAAAATGAGATGATTCATCTCAAGGGGGTTTATCCTTCTAATAATAAATACTCTAAAAACAAATACTCCCGTATTATAATTACTGAAACATTAACGTGTTCATCACTTTATGGTGGAGCTCACTTTGATTACTTTATATACTGCTGGGTAGTTCAATATAGAATAATACCTCATACTTTATCAGTTTATTGTATTTTGCATTCATAATCTGAATCTGTAAAATAACTAAAGCTGTCAGACAAATGTGTTGCAGTAAAAAGTACAAAATACCCTCTGAGATTTAGAGGAGTAGAAGTATAGTACTAGAGTAAAGTAAGTAGAGTACTTGACTAAATGTAGTAAATGTCTCAAAAATCTTGAGAATTTGGTTTTAAAAGTGTGCAGACATAGCCTAGAAATCTAGACGCACCCTAGCAGCAGCAAATGTAATTTGCAGCCAGGGTCGTCTAGCAACTCTCCGTTGGCTTGCGAGCTGGAAAAACCAAATTCTGGTCAGGCCAATCACATCGTGTATAGAGTCGCTGGGCGGGCTTAACATAATGACGGCAGAGTTGCGACGGTTCCGCGTGAATTCCCTGCTACTTGAAAACAAAGAAGATGGCTGCTGCTGCTGGCGAACAGCGGTCTTTGGAATCGGTTTTGGCCCTGGAGTTAAGCACTGAAGTCATTCTTAAAAAAGGAAGCTGTGTTCGGAGTTTTGCCGACCTGATACGGTAAAAGTTTAATCTATCAACCAGCGTTGCTCTGGTTGGCTATTGCATGCAGAGGGAATCTGAAAGACAACCATTTATCCCGCCCCTAGGATTGAGCCCTGTCAATGGTGCAACATCTGGATGTGGGTCTGGTGGGTCTGGCTTGTCAGGCTAGTACAGACATGCATTAAAAGACAATTCAGAAATCACGACACAAGTTTGATTTACACTTCCAACATGCCTGTTCAAGTCTCTGTGTCAAAAGGTCAACATCTACTGTATCATTGTGTTGCCCGTGAGCAATGCACTTAAAGGAGAAGTTAGAGTGTTGACTTTAACAACCACGTCTAGACGGTCTAAACCCGGCCTATTAAATTGGCGGCCCTCGGGCCACTTCCGAGCGGCCCGGCACAATCAGATCATTTATGTCACATAATATATATATTGTATAATAGATTATAAGTGTGTTTTCTTGCCATATTTGCACGTGGCTCGCAGAGAAAATAGACCAGATGCCCTAATGTAGCTGTAGATTGTAAGCCGGCGCCGGCCGCAGCGCATCCTGTCTAAACAGCACAATTGGTTAACACAGGGGCGTCACAAGGAGGCAGCAGGCTTACCGCCATATTTCCTACAAAATAGCCTAGTATCACTGCTTGTTTGGGATTGTGTTATTAATTCCACCTATTTATCAGTTGTGTCTAAACAGAGAGCGACAGCAGACAGACAGGTTTAAATCCCCTGACACACCAAAACGACCATCGCCCTATTTTGTGCGGTGTGTCCCGCACCGGCGCCATGCGTCTGCCTTTTTTGGGGTCGATCGGCATCAGCCGCGATCACAATTCATCTGATTGGCTGTTCAGCTTGAAAACGGTAGTGAGGAAAGCAAACAAATGACTGCGAGACCGCACACACAAGGCTCCTTCCATTTTTCATTTCATATGATCAATCCAATACACATTAAGAGTTGTCAAAACCAGCCAAAAGTGACGTTCTAACGGTCCATCTTAAAAACACACAGGTTTGAAAGATTGGAAACTACAAACGAGTAATAATGTACACTGTACATGTTACATCAACACACATTAGGATCATATCAAATACATTATAAAGGCAAGGTGCGGACGCCCTTTCTGCAATAGATCAACAATATCACTAGGAAGGTAATCAAAAAGGGGTTGCGATATATTATAAAAAACATTGTTGTTGCCCTTTGAAATAGCGCTAAGATGTTCCATAGGAAAACCCTAATTACCATTGTGCAATTGAGGGTGGCTTCTCCTGAATTGTAACTCATGTTTATTCTTATTTATTTCTAAATATGTATTGCGCATGTGCACTCACTCACTCACTTACTAGAGACCCCTTCCGCAAACCCTGATCATAAGTCAAGCATTTCAAGCAACAAACAGACTAGGGCATCGTGTATCACAAACACAGCTCTATTGTGCAGCTAATTATTGCAATGAATAGGACTATTCTTCTCATTTCCTATTGGCGTGGACTGCAAGTCAAAATCGGCCTTCAAGTCCAAGTCAGAGGTAAGCGTGAACAATTATGTCTACATATTAAGTAAAAAAAAAAAAAACAGATGCAAACATGGTGCCATAGTTCATGTCAGGTGATGAATGCAGCAGTAGGAGAGACCGTGTGTACTGCTGATTTTAGACCGTAGGCAGATAGGCAGAAGTGGTGATAGGATACAAATGATATTCATATACATATACACTAGGGCGTAATTTACACTGGGGATATGCCACCCCACACACACACACACACACACACACTTTCAAAGTCGTTTGATATTATTTTATTCATAAGTCTAAGTGATCAGCCAATATTTTGAACAATAAAGAAAGTAAGACATATTTTTCTTATACGTAGTTCAGTACTATTTTTTCTGGGAGAATCTATCAATCACTTCTCTAACCAAAGTTACACCCTTGCATATACATGTATATAATTCACGAGTGTTATCACTTCACTCCTGTAGTTGCATTGCGGCTTCCAGAAAGAAACTATTTACCGTTGTCGAGTAGGAAAGTACGTGAATCATTGGGTTCAAATAAATAAAAACTATAAATCTATATAAATATTCACATGACTGAGTTCACATTCAAATTAATTAGTCAAATGGAATTTGTACGTCTACATTGCTTCTTTGAATTCTCTCAGGAATAACCGTGGCTGATAAATAACTAAAGCCAGGTGGCAGATGATGCTTGGAGGAAAGCAAACACCCAGTGAACACTGTCCATCAACTGTGGGCCTGTTGTGATGTGACCTGGGGCACCAAAAATGCAAAAAGCTCCATGTGTTCCTTCAGCGCATCTTTAAATGGCTGGGTGGCCATGGCATCGTGGGTTTGATTCCAAATAGAGCCAAACAACATTTTAACGTTGCCTTCACTTTCTGTGAACTCCCTTTGTCCTCCCGGTCAAAAATGACCCACCTTCACTAAGCCCCTTAAAAATAAAGCAGATGAACTGAGTTTTGAATGCCAGATCTATTTTGGATAAAGCATAGGTAGGTTTTGTTTCAACATTGGCGGGTGGGGGGAGTGACACATTATAACTGGGGGCTCTGGGGATCTTCCCCCAGAAAAGTTTCAGCATCAAATACTTGATTTCCTACACTCTAAGAAACCAATCCCAAAAATAACAGTTCAGGCAGCTCGGTACCCAGATATTGCCCCGTAATTAAAAACAGAAATTATGTGTGTCACTACAGTTAAAATGAAGAACATTTTCTGTTAGGCCGTTATGAAATTCTCTCATGCAAAGCTGCTCAGTTAGTGAACTAACCCACCCCCCCCTCCGAAATATACGCCTACGGGATGAAGAAACAGCCAGTGATTGATCACAAAGTGTTTGAATATCTGAGCTTCCCCTCTTCACACTGCAGAAGTCTGCATTTATTCAGTGGTGACACCACTCGTTTTTATTACAACACAGCTGTAATAATGCTTTTCTTGACTAAAGTGGAGATTTATTACAAGTATTATTTTTTAAGGTACTGTATATGTAGTAAACAATATTTTTTTTGTCAAGAGATAGTACAAGATATCTCTGCATCACAAAAACTAGATGCATTGAATTTCAAGTAGGGAGTTTTCTATTCTGTTAAACACAGCGGAGGGTCATTTTTGACCTGAAGACAACACCAGGGTTAAGATGTCCTTTAATAAAAGCGTTCCCCGAAAAGACTGTGGCACGTACAGTACACAACTGTGTACCTGTGTCCGTGCACTTGTATTTGTGTCATTTGAGAGCCGTGTAAAGCCACTAATGCAGTTTATTGTGAGAAGTGTTTCTGCACAAAAAGGCAACTGAAGCCTTCTATTTGTCTTTGACAATGCACGGATGGATTACGCCCAGAAAACCATGAGTTATTCAATTTCCACCTGGAAAAGCTTAGCTCGCGTTCATCATATTACGAGCGTATCTACTCGATTGGATATAATTCACACCTCAGCGTAAGCTTACACCTGCTTGAGGGAATTAGGGCTGAGGGCCTTTTAATAAACGTTTTAAACCTGCCAGACAAATGAGATAAGTGCATTCATGACCTGTTCCTCCCGTTCGCTGCCTTTAATTCCGTCTGAGGGGATCCCTCGCTCCGCACCTGCAGAAAAGTGTCAGATATCTTACATCACTCTGTGGTGCTCCAAAAAGGGGCCCCTTGGGCCAGCAGGGTGCCAATACACCGTCGGAAGCAATTAGAAATATATTTGACGAAGGTCAACGGGCGTCATGCACAGTGACAGTTGTGACGGTATTTGGAGAGGAGGAAGAGAGGGAGGTAAATGCTGAATTTTTTCCTCATCATCCATTATGAAAGCCTCCTTTGGAGAGAGAGAGAGAGAGAGAGAGAGAGAGAGAAAGAGAGTGTGTGTGTGTGTGTGTGTGTGTGTGTGTGTGTGTGTGTGTGTGTGTGTGTGTGTGTAGACAGAGAGAGAGGGATGAGGGCCATGAGTGGGGCCTCGCTGAAAAAGACAGTAAGCGGATGCTAACTTCCCACTGAGAGAATTTCTCCAGGTCGAATGCAAAACGTTCCCGACTAATCATCCGCGCCGCGGAAACGCCAGCTGCGACCCGTGGTAGGATTATCATTCTCATAGACCTCTTACCGAGCTTTTAGCTAAATGAAAAATCTGCTCCATAGCCTAGGGAGAAGGCAGCGTGCAGATAAGAAGGAAGAGTGTTTACAGAGGCAGCGCCGGTGAAAAAACAGAACAGGTTTTTTTTTTTTTTTGCTTTCTTCTGCAATGTAAAAATGGTAGGGGAAGAGATCATTAAGGCTGGCAAGGAGTGTGAGTGTGTGTGTGTGTGTGTGTGTGTGTGTGTGTGTGTGTGTGTGTGTGTGTGTGTGTGTGTGTGGGGGGGGGAGCAAATAGACTAGAGAGGAGAGAAGATCAATGTATTTACACGATTCATTTGTGACAAAGTTCTTCTGGGCTCATTAATTTAATGTTTCTGTCTACCTTCTGTCCTGAGGGCAACATGCAATTTGTTATTCCATTGTTCTCCCGCTTCCTTCCCTGCCTTTCTCTCGACTAATATTTTCCGTGGCAAAAGCGGACTTGTAATCCTGAATCTGAAATGACGGCGGGCGATAATCGAATCGCAGTCGCTCATCAACGCCGGACCCCGCCACCACCTTTGGGCTTGATCAAATGAAATAATCAGTTTTAGAGGGAGGCAGAGGTCAGCCAGTGTAGTAATCTTATGGGGGCTCTTTGCCCTCTCCCACACACACACACACACACACACACACACACACACACGCAAGCAACCTAAGGGTAATGGATCTCTATTAGCACTCTATTACCGACATCTGTAACAACGGAGCAGTGCGCCAAACATTGCTAACAAGGGCAATGCATTTGGAAGTCACTGGCCTGCTCCCTCCGGACGCTGCCTCTCATTACACAGCTATCAGGACCATTCTGTTTGCCCGGACACCGCGGTAGGGAAGGAGGGGGTTGAAGGGGGTGTGGTGCTGAAATAACAATTAAAGGCCTTTGCGGCGGTCCCACCGCAGAGCCGTTAGGGTTTTGTGTCCCTGGGGTGCCCTAGAGGTCCAGTTGCTCTTGACCCTCTTCCTCTGATCTGACGAGAGACAATGCCCGAGCGGGAGGCTTGGTTTATTATTACGAGGCCCTAAATTCACGGTTTTGGAGACATACGTGAGTGGGAAAGTGCCTAAATGATTTACAAGCCGAGGAATTGGTATAAATATTACTGAGGAATGCCACTGTAAGTCCCCCCCCCACACACACACACACACCCCCCCACCCTTGATTTCCCATGCTCCGCTCCAGTCTTAATCAAATAAACCTTAAGTAGAGTCTTAAAGGAGACCAAACCAATTTTACTTGGGAAAATAAAGGCGCCTTTCTGTGAACTAATTCAAAGCGATAACTCCGATTATAGCTCAGTGTAGAGGCATTAGATACAGTCTCTTGTCAGTGATATTTAGATATTGACACGCGTCTTTTTTTTTTTTTTTTTTTTTAAACAGGGGGATCGGGCCCCGGATATCAAAAGACATAGCCCGAGGGCAAAAGATGGGCCCTATTTTAGGAATATAAAGGCTTCCTGGTGCTGAAGATGCCGCTCTAAAGCCCTAAACAGTAAGCACAACACGTCACGAACACAAAAAAGTGCTCAACCCCGCTGACGTTGGTCACAATGTGTTCAGATAAACACACAAAAAAAGGGAAGGGATTTAGCATAAGTCAATCACAGCGGTGCGCTCCGCCTGATGCTGACCGTATGTAGACTGTCAAACAATGTGGAAACACACCCAGCATGATGAGGCTTAATCCAATTGGCATTGGAGCCAAACTTGTAAACTAATCTATGCATTAGCCCAGCTGGCACTGGGCGCCGCAAACGCTCCTCTGGAACCTGGAGTTTGGAGCTGTTTGTCGCCTGCCAGCGATAAGAGCCCATGCAAGCCCTCTGGAAAAAGTGGGCTTAGCTCTTCTTTTCAACTGAAATCTGTTTAGTCCATTTATCACTCTACCTGTCTCAGACCTATTAAGATTAAGGTCAGTAGGGGGGTTAAAAAAAAGGCTTCCCTTCTCTCAGTTCTTTGGATACTTTTAAAATTCATAAGTCAAGAGGCTTAGGCTTTCTCAGCGCAAGTCTTCATAACAATGAGAATTCTAATATTTTATGTAAGAATAGCTGACAGGAGATTTTTTTTTTTTCTTCCCCTACCCTTTTGCTCTATTTTGCCCTATCAAAGTATAAATACACTCGTGGTTTGACACAAGGCAGGGAAGACGAGCACGCTCGTTCCTGACTTGGCGCTGATGGACGCAAATCCAACCCAATCACATCATATGCACATCCCGAAGACGGAGGGGGGAAAAAAGAGGTGCGTTCTTCTCCCACATCTGTACTCTCATATCTTCCAAAATTAAAGAAGGAATAAACCTTTTCAATATGCGTCCAGATTCCCTGTCTGCTGCTTTCTTAGACTTTCAGCTGAAGTACTGTGCTTTTTTTTTTTTTTTTTTATCTCTTGTGCCAAGTTGTACTATCTTTGAGGTCTAACTTACAGTACGGCAGCGGCAATAGCTTCTGTTGTTACTGCTAGTGGATTTTTTTTTTTTAACTGCTGAAATCAAATATAGTTGAGCTGCTTAAGCTCACAGTACAGATACAGTGGCAAGACTGATGCCAACAGTCCTCCTTATTATGGCCCGATTCACAACTTCAAAAGTTAAGAGTGACAATTAAGTGATGCCAAAACACAGCGCTGACTGATTGTAAAACTATTCCCCCCCCCCCTGCCCCCCCATTGTCCTACAGTATGACATGAAATATTCAAGATATTGTCCATTGCTCTTAAGAAATTTGAGCTATTTGGGAGGTTGAAAAGTAGACCCAAAACAGATACAGTGAAAGAAAATTCATTAAATTGCTTGTTTGAAAGATAGTCGAGGGGAAATCGCGGATATTTCATATTTGTAATGCGTTTCGTCCGTCCTTACAACATATTTAGATTGTTTTGAGTACATTTGAAGAAGAAGAAAAAAAACAGCATGCATTGTTGAAATATACTCCACAGTCATATCATCTGGCTCGAATATGTTTTAAGGTTTTACAGAAATGTACTTTTGGTAGTTTGGGTGCCAAACTCACCAGCCATTTTCAAGGTTTTAGACCTGACAGTATCACTGAACAATGGAAACAGGCAAAGGGAAGTTAAATGCATCTGTAAAACGTCTAAACAAATCCGATCCGTCCACTCAATACTGTACAAAGAACCGACAAGATGCAAATTAAAGCAAACAAAAAAAAAAAGAAGAAAAAAAAAGGATGAAGAGAGCAAGTGCAACACAAACTAAGAAAAAAGGGCCCTAGCTCGCGCGCCCACACACTCGTCCTGTTAATAATCTATACTGCAGTCCATTTCTATAATGCAGAGTAAATCCCAAAAGCAGTTCAGCAGTGCAGTTAGCTTACAAGTAAAAGCAAATGCCTTGCAGTCTTGGCTGCCCGCCACCAGCTGGTGCTCCAGTCAGCTGTAGGTAAAGAAAAGAGAAGGGGGGGGGAGAGAGAGACATGTTTTACATACTCTCCCAAAGCCAGGGGATTGTTTTTTTTGGACCAATGTCAAATTTCTACGAAAAATTCAGGGAATCTCTGAGTTCTTCTCGCAACTTGGATGGCAGTGGATGTCGGCCACGGGGTCAGATATAGCTCCGAGTGCAGAGCTGCATTACAGAACATACTGTACTGTGGTTTGGTAGCACATAAAAAAAAAAAAAAAAAATTAAAAAAAAGGTTGGTACATGAGCTGTGCTGCAAGTTACGAAGGTATTATTGGAGTATAGTATATCATAGATAGCCCTGGACGTGTCAATGATTGACTGCGGGTGTTTTAGGGGGGTCTCTATGGGTCAAAAACATAAATTTGGGAGAATTTATGCATCAACCCTCCAACTAACTCACATGAGGGCTGAACAGTTTTTTTAGCATTTTTTCCTAACTCTTATAAAAAAAAAAAAAAGAAAACCCTCAATTTGAAATCACTTTGGGTACACTTTTGTGTGAACAGTGCTTGATGATAACAACCGGTATGAACAATAAAGCTAAAGGCAGCTAAGCAGAAGTGAGTGACACTCATGATAAATATACAAAATCTCCCCTGGGAAGACTGAAAAGCAAAGGGAATATGTTTATGTTTAATACCTGAGGCTGATATTGAGCCACAGGGCAGAGAGGATCCCCTTGTCTAGACCCTCTGTCGCTCCTACTGTATTTGGGTCATTGTATTTGTGTAAGGGGAGTGGTGGGAGATGGGAGGGGGCTAATATATCTTGGAGGGGGGTAAAGGCTCAGCACGAATCACCAATAAATATGCCAAGCTGCTTTCTTTTTTAAAGGAAGAAAAGAGAGATTTACATGAGCAATATAATATTCTTGTAAGTGATATTTGGGCCGGGTGTGAAAGAAAATGCCTTTGACATGAATTGAATAATGGGCTGCCCCCCTATTGAAGCTAAATAAGAAAATTGAAAGCACATATGTAGATATTGATTTCTTCTCTCTGGCATTTTTCAGCTAAGAGCGGGTGGAACAGAGATTCACTGTTAAGCATTTTGTCTAATTGAATTTTGTTTTTCTGAAAGCTTATTTTAGAGACAGGGCTGCACAGGGAAAACTTGTTTCTGTCTTGTTTCCTTTCACCTGCAAATGCTTATTTTCTCACACCACCAATTCAAACCTTTGCTTTTCCCCCGTTGCAGCCGTACAGTAACCATCTGACCGCGGGCTAAAAAGTTGATCCTGTGCTCCGTTATGGCCGAGTACACACTTGGCAAGGAGACGTAAGAAAGGCGTTTGCTAAATCGTACACATCAAAGTGCTCGTGTCAAATCCCTGCAGTCCTTTATGTGAACAGTTCATCCCGAAAAATTTCTAATTTCATGTCTAATGATGCCTATTGAGGCAGTCGGCGTGCAATTTTCTTAGAACATTGAACAAGGCTCTCCCCCCCACCCATCCCTTAACCCCGGCTTCAGTATCTTCCCCGGTGCAGCATGTAGGTACAGGGGCCGGCCTCGTCTCATTTTCGACATATAATATGTTAATGTAATGAATGCCACTTCAATTAGCGCAATCACTTCACGTTCCAAATGGAAACGCTCGCCGGCAAATGACAGCCTAATCTCGGCCACGCTGGATTTTCTCCGCTGCCGTAGGAAGAAAAAAAAAAAGAGGGGAGAAAAGTTCATTTGGGTACAGTAGTTAACAATACCTCCTCATTACCTTGAGGCCATATTTAAATTTGCCATTGAAAAGTAAACCCCTCTTCCTTTTTCTCCCCTTTTCTCTTTCTCCCCCCCCCAAATCAAAATGAAACAAACCTAGGCCCCTGCTAATTAAGTGTGTGAATATCTGGACCCTAATTAACATATTTGGGAGACAGGCAGACGCGGGGACGGGTCTTGCCGAAGCGCCTGTGTTTGCTCACAGCTTGAGCAGCGGCGCTATGTCTTTAGTTGAAAAGGAAAAAAAAGCGGAGGCGCGTTCAGGGGCTTCCAGGTCTGTCCAGGCCCCCTTCCAAAACAGAGGGGGGAGAAAAATGCCAGTAATTGGATGACCGTCTTATTATCCCTTTGTTGGTTGCAATTCCCTGATTAGCATTTTGGAATATTTTAAATTATAATCCAGGAATTAGGGGATTTTACCGGGGTAAACCTCTAACCTCCCCCTCTTCTCCAATTAGCCCCGACGCTAAGCAGGAGGATGAGTCCGCCGAGGCTTTTTACACATGTAGGCAGGTAGAAATGCATGTCATTTTTTGTATAGAGGTGAATTAAACGGGATGTGTCATATGCATAAGTGCATGATTACAGCACACAACATTTAGGGGGCGATGTGGGACTTACAGCCTGTTTCACTTCAAAATCATCTTCTTACTCATCTACCTATGTCTCTTGTGTGAACACTTAGAATTTAAAAAGAAATCTGTAACAGTTTGAGGCTTTTACCGGATTTGCCTCATCAGGAGGCTCATACACTGTGTTTCATAACAAAGTCCACATTAAATCATTTAAAAAGGGTTTGGGTTTTTTTTCCCACATAGCCCTGCGACAACCCCAACTCCCTCTCCTATGTCAAATATTTACGTATTAAATTGTGCAGTTCACAAAGTCTCCATTGTTGTTGCGAGCTGTGATTATCTCCCCTGATTTTTGACTTTTTGGTATTTGTGGATGCTTCCTGTTTATTTAGGTCAATGGAAAGCTGTAAACGGGGACGTTCTGCAGTAAACTGACTGCCCTGAAATCTTTTCTTCTGATTGTTTCGGTGGCCCCAGGCATTGTGCGTGCGTGGCTGAAGTTGCGTGACTAGGTTAGGTGGTTGAAGGGTGTGTGTGCATTCCTGCGTCGCTCACGTGGATGTAAATACAGATGTATGTGGGTGTGAGCGAGAGCTTTTGCACAGTACGTGTATTTCTGTGTGCGTGTCTGCATGTACATAACAGAGGAAAAAAACAGTGTGTATGTGTATGTGTCTGTAACTGTAACTGTGTCTGTTTGTGGCTGTGTGTGTGTGTGTGTGTGTGTGTGTGTGTGTGTGTGTGTGGGGAACAGGGCAGCGGCCCATATCGTCCCAGGCCTCCTTCAGTTAATTGGAAACGTAGATTGTTGAGTCAGCGTCAGGGCTCTAATCAGAGGCCTGTCTCTGGAAACTAAGGGGACTTTATTGAAGTAAATTTGAATCACAGGCGACCAAGATCGTCTCCGTTTGTGAAGATCATTTAAAAAGAGTGTTGTGTGTGTGTGTGTGTGTGTGTGTGTGTGTGTGTGTTGTGAAGGACACACGAGTCAGTTGGAGGGATGGAGTCGAGCCCTTAAAAGTACATTATACAGCCATGCAATCAGCCCGGTAAAAGACGGCTGTTTCAATGGCTTTCAGCCTCGCGGAGAGAAGAAACCGCAGAGTCAAAAAATAGCTTCCATGGAGGAAAAAAAAAGAAAAAACAAGTACAAGAAAAGTGTTTTTCCACCGGTAATGGATTAGTGAGCCAAGGCACAATGCCCAACTCATGACAACACGTTTTCTACTGGAAGTGAAGTTTGTCTCATTTAACCAGGACTCCAGAAATAAGCTGAACTAAACAGCTGCTAAACTGAAAAGTTAGTCAATTTATCCATGAGACATGAGTGTTAATATAGATACAACAAAACAGACTTTTTTTAAATGCTGTATGAGCGTAGAACATGCTGACTCTGAACTGGTTTTCACAAACATCAATACGGACATACATTATAGTACATATGGCTTATACTATACGTGAGACATGCACGTTCCTGTTGTACATTATTGCAAGAAAATGTCATCCTTTCACAAAATAACTCATCACCACAATGATATCCACAATCCCCTTGACAGTGTTGGCATGTATTGTTCAGTGTGTTAAGATGCTTGACATGTTATGTGACATTTCAAACAATGGGAACATATTTCAACGAGTCTACTAATCCAAGGTTAAGGCCTTTTTTTGACACAAGGCCGAGCTGTCATGCTTCCGCAGGAGAGCAAAGGAACGATGTCTTTCTGGAACAACACAAAGGAGATCACGTCCCCTTTAATATTTCACCAATTTGGGGGCACACACATTATAACCGGGGCCTCTGGGGGTCGTCCCCCAGAAAAGTTCCAGTGTCAAACATTTCATTTCCTAAACTCTAAGAAACAAATCCGTTAAATAACAGAAAAAGTACCCGGGTTTTCCCCCTGTAATTAAAAATGGAAATGTGTGTCGCTACAGTTTTACCTAACATATACTGTACCTAACATTTTCTGTTAGGCCTGTATCAAATTCTGTCCAACAAAGCTGGTCAGTTAGTAAACTTCTAAAAGCGTTGAAAAAAAGTCTTCAAAGATTTCGTAAAAAAAGTGACTAAATCTCCCAAAACCAATCATATTTTGAGGGAGACAAATCTACCTTTTCTAATTATATATATAGAACATATCCCCTGCATCCCCCCCAAAATCTACGCCTATACGTGTATACAGTGTATCCAAAAAACACCTACAGATTTAGGTAGTTTCTCAGCTACAGTAAAAGGGCAGGAGAACCCACTCCACCTTGCCACTCACTAAACCCAAACTCTGCACCGATATTCCTAAACCTCTTACGACACGTTGCAAACAACGAGGGCACATGATTCCCACACGGCGCTTGCTGCACGTGTGATTTATTACTGTCACCTAATGCACCAAAATGTCATCCTTTTATGCCGAGACACCCTCGTGACAATACCATTCGCGACGCTTTGAATCGCACGCCTCCTTTTGTCCCGCTCGCGACGCCAAATTGCATTTGTTCCAAGTGTCACGTTAATGTATGAAAAAGTTGAAGATGTCACTGGTGTAATCTGACAGCGGAGGTTTTAGTTAAAGCAAACGTGTCATATTGTACTTCTATTAGCAGGTCGCCATTGCACTATTAGTGACATCCCCAAGTCACTGGCGTGTCACCTTAATTTAAAGTTAAGCGCTGTGACAGTTTAATATGCCAGGAAATGAAAGCCCCCTCTGTTTCGGCGCCACGTCAAACCTTTTTTTTTCAAATGGGCGATAAATAGGGCTTATTGTTTCAGCAATTGAGAGGAACTGTCTGTCTAATGTGCCTTTATTCCAACCCCCCTCTTCTGTCTTCTTCCACCTCCTCTCTCTCTCTCTCTCTCTTGTGGAGATTTTGTTTTCAAGCTTGAGCGGCGCTACCTAGAGGTTGAAGATTACGCTTTGAACACAGGCTGAGTGTCTGTCAGCAAAGGGTCGGGCTGAGCTAAGTTGAAGGGGAAACGAGAGAGAGAGAGAGAGAGAGAGAGAGAGGAGAGGGAGGGGGACAGGACTTTGAAACGCTCAAAGTAGAAGACAAATCACGGCGTTGTCTCTAAGCCTTTTCCTGTCTTTTTCCCTTCCATAACTATCAAGCCACAAACATAATCCACCCCCCTCCCCTGAACTTTGACTTAATTTACAGAGGACAATGGCCAGTCATGGTAGCAAATACAGATCAGCCCTTCAAACGGGCAGACGTATACTTTTGCCCGTGTGAAATTGACCCGGGTTGATTATCCCGCCGCTCGGCCTGCACATTCAGACGAGGGGAAAAAAACTCTCGCCTCGCCTCCATCTTTTACCAACTCCTGCGAGGAGGGGCCTTGCACCTTCCCCGAAGGCTTCCCCCTTCCCTGTGACCGCCGAACCATACGTACAAATTGCCGTCAATAATTCCGGCGGGGGGGTGGCAGTGGACAGCTCTGCCTTGTTGCAACGTTACGACGAAGGGGCGCTTCGCCGTGGGTGTCCTCTGACACGTCATTAGTGATGGGGGGGGGGAGTGACACAGGTTGCTCGCTCAACAGAAACCAAACTCCCATTAAAAGAAAACACAGCAAAGACCCTCCTCGAGTCCCCCCCCCCCACCCTCCCCTACCGTCCTCAGGCTACAGGTGGGCAATTTTGATGGCTGCACAAAAAGGGGTCTGGGGAATCCTGGCGTCGAGATATGGAGGACTGTTAGACACCGGGAAGGGTGGTGGAGGTGTTTGGGCAGTGGGAAGGGGGGGGGGGGGGGGGGAGTCGAGTCAGGCAAGTCCGTTTGTCTTTCCACACTCCCTCCCAAGTCCGCCCCCCCCACCCCAATCTTGTATGCGAGGTGGAGTAAAAAACGAGGTGCCGTGAAGCTTGAAAGAGTGCCTGACATCTGAAGTCTTCTGATAGCTCCCCGCGATGCTTGGGAAAAAAAAAAATTAACTCTGACGCCCAGATCAAGCCTCAGGAGCTTAATTACATCAAAGAGAAAAAAGGGATCCTTGTTAGATTCAATCCAAACAAAAAAAAAAAGAGAAAAAGGAAGAAGAAAAAAAATGATCAGTAGTTTTCAAGTCTTTGTTTGACATTGAGAAGACGTGAATGTAAAAATAAGTGTGTGTGTGTGTGTGTGTGTGTGTGTGTGTGCGTGCGTGCGCGCGCCTGCCTGTGTACGTGCGTTCGTGCATGGAGGGGATAGAAGAGAGGAAGGAAGAGAAGAAGACGGGGGGATTATCAAAAGAAGACGAGTCATTCGAGGGTGGCATGTCAGAAAATCAGGTTTGTTTGCCGCTGCAAGGACGCACCGAGTTAAAATAAAGTGACCTGAGTGACCGGACACCGACGTCCAGAGAAGACAATGCAGCAATTCTTGCCTGGCTACACAAAAAAAAAAAAAGGTAGATTCACGGCCTGCTTTCCCCCCCTCCCCTCCCCCCTTGGCCATCCTATTGACAGGGATGACAACGGTCCCACGACGCACCATTATCCTTGACCGTCAAGCCCGACATCAAATGGGCAGGGAGCTGTCCCTGTCAAGACAAAGAAAGAAAAGGCCTCTCAAGAAGTACAGAGCTGCCGAGAGAGGGTGGGGGGGGAGAAGACGAGACGGAGAGAACGAGAGAAGAGCTTGTTAAATGCGTTGCTCTGCACCTTGCTTTGTCAAAAACGGGCTTATTCAGTGTATACACAAGCCTCGAGAGATGTTTCTTTCAAAAGAGAGAGGGAAAGAAAAGGCGAGAGACGGGATAAAGAATCAAGACACACAGACATGAATCCAACGACTTGTTCTCTCTTCGGGGTGGGGGGGGGGTGCTCTGCATATGTTTATGCAAACCTTTACTCTGCACTCGGAATGGAAGAGGCAGAAAAACAAAAAACAAAAAAGTGTGGTGGGTTGTGTTTGGGGGGGGGGGGGGGGCTTTGAAGCGAGATAAAACAAACCGCTCCTCTGCAACGCACGTCATCTCATCTTTGCGATGTTGAAAGCAAATTGATAAACCAGGGGTTCTCGCTTTCAAGGGTGTCCTGTCACAAATTCAGGGTGTAGAGGCTTCTCACTTTCATCACTGGCGGCAGAGTCCCACATGAGTAAACTCTCGCTTTGCTACCGCGCGACTCCCCCTTGTTCCGATGCCGCTCATAATCATATAGCATTTGGTCTCAAATCAAAAAAAAAAAAAAAAAAAGGGTCTTGCTGGCTGCAGGCAGGCACTTCAGAGCCGTAACCAATCACCTTTCCTAATATTTGCTCTGGGTTTTTTTTTTTTTTTTTTTTTGGAAAAGCAAGAAAATTGAGGCTCTTGTAGAAAATGAGTCTCTGTGCCCCCTTTTTAGAAAAGAGATGGAACCGGAGAGGCTTATGGGAGCATGGCGATGTGTGTTCTGGAGACATTCAAAGTGCAGGACCTGAGGCTGCTGTCGCACGCAAGGCAGGAAATGATAAAACATTCAAATAATTTGGTTTAATTTGGTGTGCAGATTAAGTGATTTGCAACCATTCCGCCATACATTTCAACTCTGTTAAGGATATTTCACTCTTCTTCAGACGACATGATAAAATGACTTGGTGAAAGGCAGACCCACCAAGACTACGTTCGTATAAGGATTCAGTGAATCCTTGTGACTGTGTGTGTGGGGGGGGGGTTAGGGTTACACGCGACAGTAAGCATGATCGGGCTGCAAACAGTCAACCAAACGAGTCTGTGTTACCTTATTTGACAGAAATCTACACATATGCCTGTTATTTCTGACAATTTCATAAAGAAGTCCTCTTTGCAGGAAAAACCCTGGGTGGCCTATCGGGAGGATAGCGAATTTTGTACAAAGTATAGATCTGTTTTTCTCAATTAGTGGCTGCTTGCATCATGATCATCACCGACTGTCTTCGTTGGACCCTCCTTGACACCTGCCATTCATGGACCATAGCTTTACAGTCACAAGACTGCTTTAATGCTCATATTACAGTATTGGGAAATACTAGTCTCAACAGGACTCTGGTGAGAAATATTATAGCCACAGACATTCATGAGATGCTTACTTGAAAAATGCCTCCTTAAAATGTAAATGAGTTGCCTCTAGTGGTTTGGTATACTGCCAGATTAGACTTTTAGCAACAAAATGTACCTGGTAAGATAAATGTTGAGAAACAAAGTAGAGTAATGCCTTTTTTTTTTTTTTTTTTTTATCCAGCAAAGCGGACATTTTTTACCTTGCTTATTATGGAGTAACATTTCTGATTTTGCCTACGCACCACCCTGCACCCCCTGTCATCCCACTCAAGCGGCCTCGGGCTGAGTCACCATTGCGCTTGGGATGCATTTTTAAATTATGTCATTGTATGGCGAGTCTTAACTCCCCTAATGGAAGATTAACCACCGCTGCAAGGTGAAAAATCAATCAGACCATTGCACAGGAAGAGGGAGAAAGTACAGGGGCCCCTGTACATGGATTATCGTTTGCACGGCAACCTATTTAGGCAAATGCAGTCACGTTCAATTGTGTCAGACCGCTAAATAGCTGACATAGTTGTAGAATATGAAAAGAATGCAAATGTCCTGAAGATTAGTGTAGATAATTGTCTTATCTACAAGTTTATCCAAATGGTTGCCTTCATAAAATACTGTAGCACATGTGGGACATGTATTTCCAGATTGCTTTAAAACATAAAATGCCACATTCCTAATACAATTCGATATGTTCTTGACCTTCTAAACTTTATTTGGCTTCATTCACAGAGGGACCTCCAAATGGAATATAAAGAAATAATAAAACATAACTGTTTATCAGCCCACCACGTAATATCCCAAGTTCCAGGTTGAGAAATTCTGTCCGTATTATGTCTACTCATTTACATGCAGCATAAGGCCTGTGTACATTGGGAGCAATGGGATATGTAAATCAGAAAAAGCTCATCTGTCATGACTCAAAATGTGACTAACAGGAATTTGGACAAACAATGGCAGTTTTAACTGCCGGGTTGAGTTATATGCCAGACCTGGCTCCAAATACAATCTGAAAAGCCTCCAATTGCATGTATCAAGACTGTCTGACTTGAGTCGTAATGTGTCGGAGATGCAAACCATTTGGGTATCCAGACAGCCTGAAGCAAACACTCTGAGTAATTAAGTGTTTCGATTTGAATTTGGCCCTGGGCTGAGACGACTGAAGCATTCTGCTCCCGATCTGGACATTGAGACCAAAACACCGGATGAGTCAACATCGCAGTTTGACGAATGCAGCATAGATGATAATGGAAGTTCACAACGATCAACTTTCCTACTCAGGAATGTATTTCACGTTGCGGGGAAAGTGTCGGCTTAATTTTTGCATCTTTTATAACAATATTGTAGATGAAAACCACCCCCAATGTATTTGTTTCCACTTACATGATTTAAATTTTGTATAACTGAGAATCAAGTTTTGTTTCAGGTGGCATCTGAAACAAAAACTGCAAACAAAAAGGTCACATTTAATAATGTAAGCAGGCAGACAAAACCACAGTTACAGATGAAATTGACCATTAAACAGCTTAAACAGACTCCATCAGCAGGACAACTGAACCATGAGCCAGGTATAAATATAGAGAAACGGTAGCTCCTTTACTGATATTTGGATGGCTTCATGTACAAAGAATTGTCAACAAAACCTTCCCTAAAAAGAAGAAAGTGACTCCCATCCCCCTAATTAAAGTGCCGCAAGATTCTGTGCATTTCCAATTATCCGTACTTGTAAGAATATTACCAACAACCAGCAACTCGGAACACATTTAAGTCCGGTCGCATTATTTCTAGGAGTCTTTCAAACCCATTTTTAGGTCACGAAAGTGCAGCACATACTGTAGCCTCATGGGAAACGGCTTCTCCACGTCATCATAAAGACACAGTGGCTGTAGAAAGATATCCGTTGGTGTGACACAACTACAACAAACTGAACCGCTGGAGTCTTGAAAGCTCCGTTTGGAGTTTTCATTATCCTAATCAAATGTATGAACATTCAGCACCCAATCACATTACTACTCGCACAAGCAATCCATCTACTAAGCAATGATGGAGGTGAAACAACCGAATGTTCTTACTCATTAGAGTCATAAGAATTTCATTGTCTTTCACAGTCAGCTGTTCATTAATGCACGCTCAGTTGTGATGTCAGGCTACGGCCTACCTATGTTGCCACATAGTCATTACTATTGACATAACCGCGGCAATTCGTGACCATCATTTTTTGGTGGAAAAAATACGTTTTGGAATATTGGATTGTATGAGTTCGACAATCGACTTGTGTGGACTTCACCGGAACACCGGAACTAAACAGAGCTATGTGCACTGGCTGAATTAGCACAACTTGTATGCATTTCTTTCACATCTACTGCAGTCAGATTCACTGTGTTCACTCGGAAGGAATCACTTCACATGGGTAGGCACTTGTAATGACATTTCGAACATGTTAAGAGGCTAAAAGCACGTTTAAAACTTGCCCTGTTTCAGCCTCCTGGGTGCAAACTGTAGCAGGAGGATAACACAGTGTAGGCAACAGCCATTGTTTTTGTTTTTCTCGCTACTGACAGCACTACAAACCACAAACAACAGAGCTACGTGTGACATCTAAGCTAAGTGACATCATGTGCTACCTAGTGTACGGTGACTGCAACATACTGTATTCTGAGATTCAGTCCCCGCTAACAACCTCATTGGCATTCAGCTCTCAGAGATTCATGAGTGGGCCCGAGTAATACGGGGCCGGTCTAATCATGAGGAAAAAAAACACCACAGGCCATTGCAACCCGGCTCGCGGTTGCTGAATTCAGCGAGACGCCCATAATCGTGTGCTTAACCTTTGAACGAGACATGTGTGAGGCCGACTCCCGTCGACCCAGACGTCTCGTCAGGGTCCCGTCTAGCCGACAAGGCCTCAGCCATCACTTGAGCTTTAACCATCAGTAGCTAGATCAACCACAGGCCCGGGGGCAGAACAGGGACCCCTTACTGGGCGCCACGCTGGACCCCCCCCGCGCCTTCATCCTGCTGGCTGGAGCCTCTAGTAAAGGCGCAGTGGATGGTGGTGGCATTGGGCTAAGACGCCTTTGTCGTGACCGTTGTGGTCTCTTGGGGAATTTAACAGCCCCCCCGCATTACACATTAAAAAATGGTGTGCTGATCCTGAAGCTCACAAGCATAGCATGGCTTTCAAGTGAAAATCAACATACTGCACAAGTAAAAAATTGGAATTGTTTGGAGTAATTTATCCATCCCATTTTCTTATTACTGCAACTTCTAGTTTCACATAACCTATGAAAGAAATGAATCATTACTTTGGAGCAAATATAAATTTAGTGAAGTTAGCAGGTGTTTTCCATTCAGAGAAAGCTGGAGTCATCAAAACCTCAGAAAAGCACCCTGATTGGGTGAATTGCAGGTTAAGAAGAGACCCAGACAAAACTGGACCAAATTGAGACAGGACATAAGTAATTAAGACATTCAGAGAACTTATCACCGTCGTTTCAACAACATTTAAACACAAATAATTCAACGTGAAGCAGGTCCAAACTACATGTTGAAATATAGTCGTTTAAATGCTGTTGAAACGGCAGTAATATGTAATCGCGGGGCATAAAAAAAAAAAAAAAAAAACACTCAACTTTTCAACCAAATTTGGCCCATCTTCTGACCTTAAAATCAGCAGATCACTGCTGGGTGCCATTTAATTCATTCATGCATTTAATTTTCATAATAGATGGAAAATGAAAACTGTGCGTCAAGAAGAAAGAGCACCACCAAGAATCTGTAGGCCTCTTGAGCTGTCTGTAACAACACTGTAATTGTATTGTTTCATGTCGGGGATCATATACAGTACTGTATCTTCTTCAGACCCCCCCACCCCAAGGAGATTATATTTTCTGCCCTTAAGTGTTTAAAAAGCTGCTGATGTTTGCCCTTCAGCAGCCGTGACTTTAGAGCACAGTGTTTGGCAAATACTGATGAACTTTTCAAAGTATTCATAATTGGATTGGACACAGAACAAAGTTTAGATGGTTATTTTTGCTGTGCGTATTCAAGGAACAGGCTGGGGGAAAAGGATGTTTATGGCTTCTGAAGAAACATTTGGCAGCCAATGGTCATTAAGAGGCGTCCCGCCAAGTGAAAAGTTGCACTCTTTACCAAAATACACACAAAACGAAGACATAAATACTCAGAGGGGAAATGCTGCACGCTTGCCTGAACTAACTCCAGCTCTCTATCATAATTTCATTAATTGCTCCTGAAGTCTATGATATAGCGAGCAATGCAGCAACTGTGAAGAGAGCAGGCATATTTCCTGGGCCAAATGTGCAAGGAAAAACAGTTTTACTTTGAATATATCCAGTCATATTATATCCTGCGTACAGCATACAGTGTTAATGCAACCAACAGATAAATGTCGCGGTTATCAGACTAAAATCGAATTTTATTTTTTTATTTCATTTAGCAGGTCATAAAAGCGACTTAATACTCAAACGATACAAATGAACAATATTGAAAAATTTGCAATGATGTAGAGCCCGACATGGACTTGGGCTACATTGAACGTGCAACATACGCGGACCGTCCGCTGAGCTTGTGTGCCGTGAAATGTATCTTTTGCGTCTACATCTACTGTCAGCTGTTATCAGAGGACGCAGGTGAGGGAAACAAGAAATAAAAACAGAAACTCTCAAAACCAAACTGCCAATACGCTCACTGACAGTCATTAAGTCGTTTCCTGTATATCGGTGGAAGTGTAGACACTGTATGATCCATTTCTGTGTAAAAGGGCCGCACACACCGCGCTTAAAAAATATAAATAGAAGACTGTCCTATTTTTATGCTTGTAGAACGGATCTCCGCGGAGCAGACGCACCACTTACGCGCTGCTCACGTGTCCGGTGTCGCCAGGTGTCATTGATTATAGCGGAAGCGTAGTGTCGGAACATCCGCTCCACATACGTTACACGCACAACGTAGCCAGCCGGTTACTCTACATTGTACAGCGTGTTGTCTGATTTGCAGTGTTGCATGTAGCAGAGCAGCTCTGGCTCGTCCACTCAGAGGGAGTTGCATGCTAGGGGACAGAGAGGATCAAACAAACGAAAACAAAAGAGAAGAAGAAAAGTTTTCAACACAAAAAACCCCTTTAAAAGAAAGAGAGACGAGCCCCGACACCGTTTCCACACTGTAACCCGTCCAATTTGCTTTGTTCCCAGTTACCTGCCCCTGTCATCAGACGGGAGAGCCACTGGGGGCCATATTGGGGCCATATCTCTACTCCCATGGCCCCTTTTTCTCGCCACAGCCTTTAAAGTCCTGCACTGCGATGTGCATGGCCTTGATGTTTGCCTTGTACCCTACATGCAAAGCTATCATTATCCATGCCTCTTGACAATCGCAGGCCCTGACTGTTACATCTGCAGCTCTTTGCCTTGGGCTATGACATGACTGTACGGTTGATCTCTCCTCTTTTACATATCGCTCCCTATGTCTCTTTCGCTCTCTTTCTCTGCACTCAAGACTGTGTACCGTGTTTGAATCCAACTCTGATTTGACGACTTGGAACATCTTTTACCTCTCAGCCTGTGTGACACCTCTGTTGCTTTGATGCGTTTTCCGCAGTTTTCCTGCAAGACGGCTCACACTGCAGCCAGGCAAACACGGGTATTGATGTGTTTTTTCGACACACGTTATCGCTCAGGTTTGCATTGCGCGGCGGTGTTCTTCAAACCATTTCTCAGGGGCATTTCAGACAGTGAAAGTCGTGACGAGTTAAACAGTACAATAAGTTATTCGTTCGTATCTATCTGTGAAATCAAACCAAAGAAACAATCATTTTAACTTGGTATAAACCTTCTCCTGAGAATCACTGGCAAAGCCAGAATGTTTTTTTTTGTACTTTTGGGCTAATATGGGTCACTAACACGGAGGAAACGAGGAAAGATGAAATACATTACTAGGAAAAAGTGAATGTTGTTAAGTGCCCTACCGTAACAGACATATTCAAATACATAAAAATGAGAAATTCCCCATTTGTGTCACACATTATGTCCACTTCAACATACAACCTTCATAACGTCAAGTAAAGGGAGAGGGGGATTTTAACATCTGAACACCATGTGTCCAGGTTGAAAACAACACGGAAAAACCAATGACAGACAAATACACTCTCAAAGCAACATTATCTAAATGGACTCAGAGAATTCAGTGCATCATGTTGCAGATGGAACCATCTGGAAGTCTGTTGTGTTACAGGCTTGATGTATTACTGCAACTTTGGATGCCTGGATAGAGGATACAATTGAAATCGTCCAGACTGGCTCTTTAGAAGATTACAGTTACGGTTAGTACTTAGAGCTGGGCAATATATCGATATTATATCGATATCATGATATGAAACTAGATATCGTCTTAGATTCTGGATATCGTAATATGGCATAAGTGTTGTCTTTTCCTGGTTTTAAAGGCTGCATTACAGTAAGTTTATGTCATTTTCTGAACTTACCAGACTGTTGTAACTGTTCTATTATTTACCTTTACCCACTTAGTCATTATATCCACATTACTGATGATTATTTATCAAAAATCTCATTGTGTAAATATTTTGTGAAAGCACCAATAGTCAACACTACAATATCATTGCGGTATCGATAGAGGTATTTGGTCAAAAATATCGGGATATTTGATTTTCTCCATATCGCCCAGCCCTATTAGTACTTCAATATTTCAGCAATAATGTTTGAGAGAATGAGTACAGTGCGAAGATCTTTTTGACACTTTTTCCGATATTTGTCACCTTTTGACGTTTTTGTCTCTTTTTTCCCGAAATTTTTTGCAGACATGTACCAGGACTCGGGTTTGCTCTGTGGTACCTGGAAATTGCAGCAATTAGCAAAAAAAGAGACTAGGGCAGTTTAGGAATGTAACAAAGTAAATTTACTCCAGTACTGTACTTCAGTCCAAATTCTGAGGTACTTGTACTTTACTTGAGTCTTTTCTTTTCATGCCACTTTCTACTTCTACTCTTTCTAGTACTTTTACTTAAGTAAAGGATCTGAATACTTCTTACACTGCTGGACTACGGGGATAAAACAAGGATCTTAGATGATAATGTTTGCTGATTATCGCTACAGTTCTCTATTGTGGAAGTCATAGGGTGCACCGTGTACTACAAAGTCAAGTCCTATCAATTATACACATCTCCAGAGTCTAAATGTACCCCAGTGTGCAGTCATTTACATTTGTATTTCAGTCCAAACTCAAAAAGCTTTTAATTAGTTTAGCCTGCAGTCTGCCAAAGCTCGCCTGACCTTAGCTCTCCTCCTCTGCTTGACGTCCAATTTGGATTTTTGTTCTTTAAAAAATTCCTCAAAACACACGGTTACATGATAACCGGTCTGACCCCACCACCAACCACCAACCAGCACCTCCCACCCCCCCAAGGATCACAGAGAAACACCACTTGGGAAGTCGACAGCTCTCTTCTGGTCCACCGCAGGAGGTAGACGCTGGCGGCGTTTTTCTCCGGCGCCCACCACTGATCTGCAGACCAAGGACCTGCAGCTCGCCAGAGTCAGAAAGCAGAGTGAGACTCAAAGGCCTGGCCGCTGCTCTGTTCTCTCCAAGAGCGGGAGAGAAAGTGATAGCGAGTGTACACGATCAACTATATCCCATCAAACCTATCTCTGCAGAGGTGCATAATCTCTAAAAACATTCAACGCTCCAGTGTGACTATAGCTGTGTTCAAAACCGTTCCCTATCACAGAAATAGCAACCTAAACCCAGACAATATTAAGCCGACATGCTTACTGTCTATGTCGATGGCTCACATGATAAAACATTTGTCTGTGCCAACTATTGGCACAAATGAAACCCCATACAGGTTCGTCCCGGCGCCCGTTAGGCTTAACTACGACGGAAAGCTATGACCCACACAGCCATAAACATTTGATTGTATTTGTGTGTATTTTTTTATTATGTTTTTTATTATTATGTTTCCAATATCACAAAAGGAGTGTTGGAAACCGTTCGCCATCACGGAAACAGTGCACTATATAGTGTGTTCGCCATTTTGTAGTGGTGTTTGAATTCTCAGCGGTTAATTTCATTCACTATGTAGTCCACTATAAAATACCCACAATACACTGCTAATTTTAAATTTGAGTGTAGCCTACATACGATGTACCTTACATTTTACTCCCGTATACCACAATGCAACGCGGCTGTGTTTTCCCGGAGGAGAAGAAGAGGCAGAAGCAGCCGCAGAAACAGAAAAGGAAAAATGGAGCGGGCTTTTGTTTCTAAACAGTGTATATGTAACATGTAACATATATAAAATACAACCTTTAATATTCTCCTGAGTGCCCGGTTTGTTTCAGGGACGTTTTGGAAGCAATTTAGTTTCAGTTTGTTTACATGATGCTGGGGAAGACCGCCTCCGTCACACAAATAACCGGCGCATCTACTGATACAGCAATGTTTTCAGTGAGTGTCCGAAATCTGGTTTGGTCTTTCCCTATATAGTTCACTATTTAATAAACACTATATAGGGAATAGTGAGTGTGTGGAAACAGTTTAATTTTTTTTTTTTTTTTTTTTAATAATAATAGGACTTTCCTCCAACTACAAATTTTAAAAGAGCATTAATCTTTTAAAGATTTAGTCATTTCTATGTCTAGGCCCATTTTGTGCAGAATTATTAAAAACTGGCATCACTTGACCAGGCTTACATTACTACAACTGTATTGTCTTAGATAAAAAAGGAATTTGCAAAAGAAAACAAATGAATGTTTAGCAATGTTGGGATACAAACCTGAATTTATTATTTACTTATACATTGTGGTTTACTTCAAGTCAGCCCTGCTGCTGAAAGGTGGCCTTGCTGTTGATAGACGCCATCATGAAAAAAAAAAAAAGTTGTAGGTTAACAACAGCGGGAGGAGAGGACAGACATGAAACAGAACACGCAGTTTCACATGGAGATGAGAGAAAGCTTTTTGGCAGGCTGCACATCCAAAGCTACAGAGAGAGAGCGAGAGAGAAAAGGGAACACAGTTGCATGCAAAGTGCGTTGATTAACTTGCATTGTGTTTCAGTGTTGCTTTGTTAACACTGTGCACTGCATTCAAATGAAGTCCAAGACAGGGAGGGAGAGTCGACGGCAGAAAGCCTCTATTTCAACCTCACAGCTCTGACACACACACACACACACACACACACACACACTCACACTCACTCTATGTCCAATGTCTATTTAAAACACCCCGCAACCATCAACCCGGGGAAATTAATAATGAATGCATCCTGTCTGATTTCATTTGCCGCTAATTAGGTCAGGAAAGTTTGGGAGCGAAAAGGTACGGTCCAGGCCACGTGGTGGGGTCTCTCAGCGGGGCAGCCACTTTCATGCGGCGAGAAAAAAGTTGAGCGTCGAACAGAGGGATGGCATTGGGCAAGGCCAGTGCCAACGGTGCCAGCACCGGCACGAAGGGGCCAGGGCTGGAGACAAAGATAATACCACCAAGAAGTGGCAGCTTCAAAAAGCCACTGGAAAAAAAAGGAAAGCCACCGGGGAGATATCAACTGTGGGCCTTCGCCGAGTGGAGGAAAAAAAAAAAAGAAAGAAGAGAGCTGTCAGTCTGTTTGTTTGGACTGCGACCGCTGAGAAATGATTATTCCCTTTTAATTACAATTTGGAGAAAAGGAAATGCAGAGCGCTCAGGCTTAGGATGCCTCCTCGGCCTCCAGACGGGTAGGCTGGGTGCGTGGGGGGGGGGGGGGGCGGTTCTGCACTGCCCAGACCGCAGAGCAAAAAAAGCGCCGGAGGACTCGCAAAGCAATGTTATCACCTTTCGCATGCCGCCAAGCCAAAAGAATAGACGACTTTGATCTGACTGCGCGCGCACTTTGGCCAACTTGGGGTGGCACGCTGCGGTTTAAACAGAAACTCTCTGACAGGAAGAGTTCAGAGCACTGGGAAGGGGAGGAGGAGGAGAAGGAGAGGAGTAGGGGGGGACAGATGAAGGTGACAGCTATAGAGGTTAACCTCGATTTTGAAGTCCCAACGGGGTCGGGAAAAATCCCGCAAGGCTAGATATCACTCTGATCTTTCACATCTAGCTCACAGATATTGTACCAGACAGTGCCAATAATATCTCTTCAGGATAGACTGACAGACCTAAAAGTACTGCAAAAAGGCCCCCTAATATTCACTTCTTGATATTTCCCTCACAGTTAGAACATTGTGCGTTACTTGGGATGCACATGTACGTTAGGTAATAAAACAAGTCCAGAATACATTTGAATAACGAGTCCTCCTTACGTATGAAGATTGGCAGACGGTGGCAGCTCCCCTGATTCAAATGATGCCAACCTGCTTAGTGGAGGCGATCCAGATGGAGTATCAGTTCAAGTGCTGTGAATCTGCCTGATTGGAAGGGCTCAGACATTTGTTGGAGAGGGGGTGACTCAAAATCAAGTCCAGCTGTGATGCATTACCTGGAAAATAACCTTAAAAAAAACTGCTCGTAAATATGATTCCTGCTTTGGAAATCAATTATATCCAAGTCTCCTCCGCATTTCCTGTCTCTCTCTACTCTCAAATACAATGTATCTGTTGAATCTAAACATGCAAACTACTTTGTGATTTTAACTATATTTTAAACCAAAACCGGGTCTTTCAAAGTGTTTCCAAATGTCTCCGGTTTAGGGGCTCTGAAGCGCCGGAGCAGTGTGAATGCGAGGTGTAAACGTAGCAAAGATGTTCGTTTTTCAAGCTAAAAACGTAGCAATGTAAATGTAGCCTGAGTCCAAAGTGAACATGTAACGAGCATCAAAAGCAATACGATCAAAAGGCTGTCTGTTGTGTCATTAAGTATGTTAAGGGACCACCAGCATTATCTAAAGAATTATGATAAAACCCTAATAATCCAAATTGTGTGGCCAGATTTACAACAAACAGGCAGGCAAAGGACAAAGTCTCAGTCTTCCTTACGAGTCCAGAAGATCTAAAAAGCATCATGGATGAACTGAATAATGATATCATATCCCCATTCTTAGCACACATGGCTCCATTTTTTCCCCCAACTATCATCTCTCTACTCTCTCAGAAAAAAATACAACAAATACAACATATCGGTGATATATAATCTAAAGATGCAAACTACGTTGTGATAGTTACTATAGTTTGTGTTTTTGAGGGATGGATTCACTCAGTGCAAGAAGGAGGAAGAGAGAGATCATATTCACTGGACCACAGGGCTGGGCGAAACAATCAGAGATCACCATATTCTTGACCAAATACATTGATGTCGATATTGCGACAACATTGTAGGCTTGACATTTGTTGCTTTAACTACATATTTTCACAATTAGATTTTGGATACATAATCATCAGTAATGTGGCTCTAATGACAAAGTGGGTGAATGGCAAATAATAGAAGAGCTAGAACAGTCTGGTAGGTTAAGAAAATGACATCACTTTACTGTAACGCAGCCTGTAAAACCAGAAACACTTAATCCGTTACAGATATTACAATATCCAAAATCTAAGACGATATCTCCTATCTGGATATCGATATAATATTGATCTACTGCCCAGCCCTACTGGACCAATCCAGAAAAGCAGATGGGGATTCATATTCCCTGTATCCTTCCTGGAAAGGTTAACTAATACATTGGAAAGGATTTCATATCCAAAGACGCAACTTTTGTTTTACAGACAAGGCCAACAAGCCATGAACTAAGCGCTTCAACCTTCATATAAAAACAAACAGGGTTCAGGACAATGATAATGAGTGACAGATGCGGTGTATATAGCTCTGGAGAGGAAAAGGAAAGGTCAGGAATGTGTATTAATGTCCTTCTGCTTTGATATCCTGCCAGCTCAAAGAGGAACCCGGATGTGATTTCCCCACTCGGCAGCAGAATATCAGTCGGTGCCTGGGAAACCTCTCCCTTTACTGCAAGCCAAACAACACTTCTGTTTACCGTTGCACTAAAATACACGGAAACGGAGGAGGTAAGCAATACGTACAGTAAGCGGAAGATCAAATTCAAAATCTGCATGACAAACTTTTTTTTTATCTGATGAAACGTGCTGTTTTTTTCTTTTCAATGTAGTTTTTAGCTCCTGGAAAAAGAAAGAAAAATGTAATAATGATGTCCTTTCCGCACAAGTCAAATGAACCCTTTGTGGATTAATTTAAACAAAAGCCAACAGGAAAGTGGCCTACTTGGGGGAGCAATTATGAATGAATGAATCCAGTTTCAATCAAGTGTACTGTATAGTTAAAAAAGGAAAGATAAGCAGAAAATGGTTTTAAGAGTGGCGGCACGAAACAAAGTCCACAGTTCAACGTTTTTCCTTTTTACTTTCCGGAGTTACTCAGGCCCGAACCTGCTCACAGGATTTTAATACCCCTAGACCTTTCCCCATCCTTTGGGGAGCAGGAAAAAAGTAGCGAGATATAATCCCTTTCCCTGTAGAAAATGCCTGCAGGAGAGAAGACTAGCACCGAATCAAATTATTTTTCTTAAGATGGTATGACCTTAGCTACACTGTATTCAAGGCTTCTTACCTCCACAATTTAACTGCTGTTCTTTTTTTCCCCTCGACAACTTCTTGCCATGCATGAATCACAGGTTAAATGCATTCCTTTCAACGGCTTCGCACCCCGCCGACGGAAATATAATTATGTTTTACAAGTCGACTCTTATCTGTAGCCCTCTTCATTTCCCGCCGACTCTCGGCGTGTTTTGAGGGCTTTTCAGAAGTACTTTACGGTGTGTCAGGTTGCTGTTCCTCCGTGTAAAGGCACTATTGTATCACTCAAAAGGTCTCTACTCTCCATATCAGGGGGGGGGGGGCATTGGTGTAAATAACCTCTGTGGTAACATACACACTGAAGAAACGTGTACATAATGGAATCTAAGTGGTTTTCTCGCTTTGCCACACAACAGCTCCTGGGTTCAAATCCACAATAATATTCTCAAACCAGAGTTAAACTACAGTTTGTCTGCATGCTCTACTTACGCGATATTAAAAGGACTACATTGACTTTGTGGGAAGTTTGGCCACTAAGTCCATCTAGCCAACATGTAGGGTTAGGGTTAGGGTTAAAAAAAAAAAAAGAATCTTACTGTTTAACAGAAAGGTCGACCTCCTTAGGTATCCTTTCCATAATGTTGTCAGACACGTAGAATAATAATCTGAGCCTGTCAATGGCAAAACAAGCACTTTTGTGGACGTAAATTGAAGGTGAGCAATTGCCCAATTACGTACATTGTAGCTTGTCTTTTGGATTTGGTTTTTTGGGGCATTTTTGGCCTTTATTGACAGGACAGCTTAAGACCGCTGCAGCAGCCGCTGCAGCTAGGACTGAGCCCCCGTACACGGTGCACACGCTCAACCAGGACGAGCCACCCAGGCTCACTACATTGTAGCTTGTTTCTCTGATTGCCGACTGTAGCGATCCCGCTTGATGCTGGATCAACGTCAAAGATTGTTGTTCCCAATTTGAACCAGCCTACAGCTGTGTGTTTACATGTCATTTCAATAATAATAATAATCACACACATAAATGCTGCCGAACCACATACTGTACAGCCACTTCCTCACAGTCGGTGTTGTATGTTTTTTTTCGCTGCTCATGTAGGTACTGCTGTTTGTCTTTACAGGCATGCATGTTCTTCTTCCAGGACAATGTGTTGTCCATGTCAGTTACATCAATACATTGCAGGCCTTTTTGGTGAATGCTTGAACGCTCCCAAATTCAGTTCAGCTCCCAGTGGCCAGCAGCAGAGGGCTGCGGTTGTACTGGGCAGCTCCCAGGTGGAAATACTGAAGCAATATGAAAAGTGAAAGAGAAAAGAGATGGATGAATAAAGATTTTTTTTTTTTTTAAATGAGAAGGGGTAAGGTTGAGTGAGATAACTGCAGAATGTATGTGACATGCGGAGAACAACAAACACTCGTGGATTGATTTTTGACATGCATTTCAGTGACGCACATCTTGATTTGTGACACAAACGTTATTCATGTCTGCACAGAAAACTATGAAGGTAAATATGGTGCAAAACGGGAGAGCTTGTAGAATACGATGTGAGAACTTGCAGAACAAAAAATCTGAACTTGTATGTTAAAATTTGCACTTGTAAAAATTTAATTTGCACTTGTAAAAATAAAATTTGCACTTGTAAAAAATATTCACACACATGTGATCTGAATTTGAAGTCATACAAAGAAAAAAAACATGAGAGCTTGTAAAAAAAATCTGAACTTGTAAGTTGAAATTTGCACTTGTAGAAAATGTTCACACACCTGTATTCTGAATGTGAAGTTACAGAAAAAATATTCACAAATGTGTAGATTGATATTTACATGAACACAATGACAGCTGCAAACTTATAATGCAACATTTACTCCTATACTTTTTTTTTTACTCTGGTTCATTTTCCATCACAACCACAACTCAGTGATTACAACCTCTGGAATCTGTCACTGCAACTTCACATATGTGCTCTCTCGCATCACAAAGTGGCCAATCTGCACCTCGACTTTCACAACACTCTTGACGATACATTTGGTGCAAAACTAATTTGTACCTGTGGACTTAGGCTGTGGAGCTCTGAGCTAACAGAACGGGTAAAGCAGGGTTTCTATCGCCAGATGAGGGACAACTCTGTCTGGCTTATTTATGTAGCATGGAAACTTGGTGGAATAGCATGCTAGCGTTAGCTAACTAGCAGCCAGCCCGCTTCTAAATAAATACCTTTTAATTGTCTAAACACTTTTTAACAGTCAAATTGAAACACTGGCGGTGAGCTCCAGGGCCAGCAGCCGCAGACGGACACGCAGATTTCCCCCCCATAACGCTCGTCTAAACGCAGAATAAAAACGCAACGCCACTTTTGTGTTTCCTCTTCAGATCGTTTCTGTCTAAACATAGCCTAAAATGCTGGTATCGGAAAGTACTATGCACTAATCTGATACCACGCAATATAGCCCTGAAGAAAATCTACTTTAAAGTAGTTCATTCATGTTCTTTTTCCGTGATGACTCACGGTCAAACTGGATAATAAAAGAAAGTTCTGTGGCGTTCATTGTTTGCGTTTGTTCATGTTTCACAAAGAGTTTAACCTGAGCCAGCCCAAACAACAAATAATATCACATCCATACAGGGATAGTAGTATACAGCGGTTAAAACGTAATAAAATATATGACACACTGGTATCGGATGAGTACTCTGTATCGGCTGATACGCAAGTTCAGATATCAGAATCCGTATTGGGAAGCAAAAAATTGTATCGGACCATCTCTAGTTGAGACTGTGTTACGACTGCTCGTGAAAATGCAGAAAACATATGAATCCTTTATATAAAATCATGATTAACTGTCACAAAGCTGCCAAGTACAGGAAAAAGCACCTCGTCTTGATTGTTACCTCTAAGAGACAAAAGGATGTGATGACTTTGCTGCAATTCTAACAATTCACTTCCAAGTGATTTTCTGTGTGTGTGGTGAAAGCCGTCAGAGGACAGGTGTCTTCAGGTACTGGGAGCTCTCCCGCTAAGCTTTATCAGCCTGTCTTTGTCTAATCAGCCGCTATTGTTAATACTGTTGTATTGCTCATTAGCTGCCATTGTTAACAAGCACGTTTAATTATGCCGGTTACAAGACCGTCGGCGGAGCTAAAAACAAAATAATAATAAAACCCCCCACCTCCAACCCATCTTATTAAAATGAAAAGGAATAGAGAAGGGCAGAAGAAAAAAAATAACAGAAAGAAAGGAGAAAATAAGACAGAAAGAATAAAAAAAAGTCATTATGACAAAAGCAAACAAACAGGAA
Source organism: Sander lucioperca (assembly GCF_008315115.2). NCBI lineage: Eukaryota > Metazoa > Chordata > Actinopteri > Perciformes > Percidae > Sander > Sander lucioperca. The sequence continues at coordinate 1,687,430 of NC_050196.1, read as the reverse complement.
TACTGAGGGGGGGGGGGACTGATTAAAACAGGAGGGGGGAAAAAATGAAAGAAACAAAGATAGACAGACAAAAATAGTCCATGTGAAACTAAACAAACAGTCTTTGTGTGGTGAAATACCTGGCGGGCGGCTGGCGCTTCGGCAGTTGGTTACCGTCGGTCCCCGGGGAGCGGCTCTCCTGGGCTCCCCTGAAACATGACAGCAAAAGGGAGGAAACTAAACACGAGCGTCAGGAGTCTCAAAGCACAAAACAAGCTGTTACATAACCTTTTCAAAGGGCTCACAAACAAGGTGAGGAGAATACTACACACATGCCAAAAGGCTTTCAAGTCGTAGACACATTTGGAAACATCACCGGTGGAGTGCATCTTTAATGAAAGAAGTTGGAAAAAAAACAACTGTTTTTGTCAATTTCCTGACATGAATTTATTTGAATTGAATGTATTTATTTGCACAGTGAAATCAAGGTAACAGAAACAAGAAAAAATACAAAATCTAAAAAAGATGGTGCGGGTACGATGAAGAGAACCCCTAGGGGCTTATAGAAGGGATCTCACTTGATGAAGAGAAAAAAAAATGTATAATGAGCAATTACAAGAGTCCTAAAATCTACAAATTGAACACAAGCAAGCACTGAATTTAAAAAAAAAACAAGCATAAGGTTGGCTAAATAAAACAAGGCATTAAATAAATTGCAAGAATATAGATAAAATGAGGACGTGTGTGTATGTGTGAGTAGTTATGAGAGGCCAAACACAATCAGATATGAACAGTTCACATTGGAAAATAATAATAATAAACTGCTTCTTTTGACTCTACACATTCAACCCCACCGACCTGTAAAGACACTCAGAGGCCAAATGTTGCAGGCTACATTTTGAGGAAAGGTGAATAAAATAATGCACAAGACAGACTATTTCCATTTGATTGAACGATGCCACACATAAGAAACACAGAGTGCTGGGTCTGAATGTTTCACTCGATGTGAACAATGATAGAGCTTTGATAGAGAGCTGATACGTAGAGGTCAAGGTGTCAAAACTCAACCCAAATTGTGGGTCTTATGGACTTGAGTTTCAGCGGTCTGAGAAATTCTTATTTTAAGAGGTAAACTATTCCAGAGATTTGGAGCGGCCACTGAAAAGGCTCGGCCACCTTTTTTATTTTTTATCCTGGATCTGAGACCATGGAGGAGCATCTGATTGGACGACCTCAGTGCTCTGACAGGAGTGTGGACGATGTAAAAGCCCCGAGAAATAAGAAGACGCCAACCCATTTTAAAATCTTAGAAACAAGCAATGAAGTCTTGAAATCAATCCTGAAGTGGACAGGAAGCCAGTGGAGTGAGGCTAAAGGGCTTTTCACACTTTGACGGCGTGGAGCCGCGGGATCTCACTGCGCTCCTCATGTGAACAGACAGGCGGACAACGCTCGGCGGGTCAACGCCAGGCGATCAATGCGTGGTAACCATGGGGATTCTGTGCACTACTGTATCGCTGCCGTACAACTGAATGAGATAAGCTGACTGCGGTATCATATATCCATAACCACAGGTCGATTTATAACAAATAGTGGCAATACTCGGCTGCCTCTCATAACCCTTATTTGATAGCTCCTCAAATCCACGCTCCTCAGCTGAACCGGAAGTTGTTCTGTCCCTCCTCGGTGAAGGCCATCTCAGAGCTCTTGTTTCTGCCTCGGGGATCTAGGAACGAGCATCGAGGAGGGATCATCGAGGAGCTATAGACGAGGAAACAGCCTTACCGGAAGCCGTGCAGCTGAAGGAGGTTGCTAACTCCGCCCATACAACCGACGGATTGATGTGACGCTTCAGAGGAAAGGACGTCTCATCTCTAGGATTGGGCATCGAGAACCGATTCCTACTTGGAATCGTTTCTTTATTGGAAGCGTTTGGAGGATTTGGTTTCAAATCCGATCAGCGCTTCCCAATTTAACCTGCGCAAGTTTTGGTTTCCGTAGCAGCCAGGCACTTGTTGTGTTGCAGCCTTGGAGCACAGTAAGCAGCGCTCTAGTGTGGCTTTATTTTACGTTGAAAAAGCCCGGTCAAACTGCAAACCACCACTGAATCAAAATAAAACTTTTACTCTTATTTGTGAAAATAGGCATGACCCCGCTTTAACTCCATCCCTCAAAGAATCGGAATCGAGAATTGATAAGAACCGGAATCAAAAGCAAGAATCGGAATTGGAATCAGAATTGTTAAAATCAAAACGATGCCCATCCCTACTCATCCCTCTAAAACAGTGGCTCTCAAATGGGGGTACTTAGGACGACTACATGAGCGCTTTTTCTAGGTTTCGGTCGCTGAAGTTTGCCACTTTCTTTAGAGTTTTTGTCACTTTTTGTCACTATTTTCGACCTGTTCTTGCCTTCCTTCCTTTTTTCTGTCTTCGTTTTTTCTCCAAGTTTGTCGAAGTTTTTGTCTATTCCGCCTTTTTCAAGGTTTTTGTCACTTTTTTCGAAGTTTGTCTTCCTTCTTTCTACTGTTTTTTTTTTTTTTACAAGTCTGTCGCTTTTTACAAAGTTTTTGATACTATTTTCCACCTTCTTTCTACCGACTTTCTCCAAGTTTTTATGTTTTTAAAAAAAAAAAATGTCATTAGCATTTAAATGTTTTTCCGCTACATGGCTGTTTGGTAAATCTATCGCTGGTCAGGGGGTACTTGGCTTAAAAACACAATTCAAATGGGGTACATTATTGAAAAAAGTTTGAGAACCACTGCTCCACAACACCTTTGCTCGTTGCCTCTCTCCTCGCATTATTTCCTCGCGTCTCTACCGTGCCTCCTCGGTGGGAGGGACTAAGACGCGAGGAAGGGAGGCAAGTGGAGGACTCGAGGAGGCAATTTAAGGGCAATGAGATGCACCAATAAATAAATCGGTATAAACCAATAAATCCAGTCTTGTGCCGATGCTCTGACAATCAAAAGCCCCGCTGTCTATGTCCTGATGACTGTTTAAAAAACTTTATTTTAGTGAACTCACAAACAGAAAGAATCTGTCTCTTGTTGACTGATTTGCGCTGCGCGCCGCTTACGTAGGGATAAGTCCAAGACAAGTCAACTCTTGCAGCGGGCGGGCGTGTGCGTGTCACGCAACAGTTTCATGGGATTTCGCCCGCTTGTCGCGTCACCTGTCAGGTGTCCTCCACCCCCCCAACCTGCCCGCTCGCCTCTCATTGGAAATGAAATGACTTACGAGGCGCGACAACCACTCCCAATGTGAAAAGGCTTAATGGGTTCCGTTTATTTTGTAAAGGTACTGTCAGACGGTGTGAAATGAGGTCAAGTTACAAACCTATAGCATAAGGTGAATCAGAAGTTAATATATGATAGATCTTTGACCGGTGCTTCCTCTGCTCTTAAATCACTCAAATCAATGGCTCTTAAGCCCCACCCCATGAGATTTCCCTCAACCAATGAGGTTATTCCTTCCTCTGGGACAATATTTTTTAAAACTGCAGGTCCAATATGTGAGCATGTTCCCTGTTCCTGCAGGGGGAGAATAATGTTTGTTGGGGGGGGGGGGATGCAGGGAGTAGGTGTGAATTATGCAAATAAATGCTGACACAAACTTGGACGGGGATTCAGTGGAAGGAAGAATTGGCTGAAGGAGGAATTGTTCATATGGCGGCGGCGTGGTGGTGGTGGCGGCAGGGCCCCCCCTGCTCTTTACCTTGAGGCAGGCAGGAGCTTATCTTATTTGCCGTTTTTTTTTTTTTTTTTTTTTTTTTTTTTATAAAGAAGTGTCAGGATTAACATAAGCACCTCCGCCATTGTGCGCCCACTCAAAATAAATTTTATCTGCCTGCGCTCTAGGGGGGGGAGACAATCTCTGTTTTATCAGGTAAGCAAATACCTCCTTCAACCTTCTCATCCCCCCGCCCCCGATACCATTTGAAATGTGCCTTTGAGGACTGCCGCCACCGCCCCTATGTTTGCCAGTTTATATTTAGCAGTACACCACTCCATTTCCCCGTCTCCAGAAAGGAGGGAAGACGACACAGTAAAGGGCCTCGGGAGGGTTAACATAAATACCAGCTGGTTGAAAAAGGTACAAGGCAACTCTTTTCGGATTATCTCGCTACAATGAAACTGCTCACGTGTACCTGTTTTTTTTTTTTTTTTTTTTAAGTTTTAAAACGCTCCCTCTTGGTTTACCCTCTCTGCCCTGTGGAAATTGACCATTAAGGGGATTTTTTTTTTCCTCTCTCTCTCTTTTGGCAGCGGAGGTCGCCAGGAAACAGAACAGGAAATGATATAATGGTTGCAGACTGGAACGCTTCTCCCATGCCCAGCTGCTCGTCGTATGACCTCTGCGACTGAGAACTGGGAGGAGGCGGAGCTGGCATGCCTGGCATTGCTGTACACGCTTGGTGTTTTCATTGGCTGAGGCATTCTGTGCGAGTGACTGACTGTGCATGCAATGTGTCTGTCAGCATAACTACACTGAGTGTAGGAATGTGTGTTTGTGTATTTAAATGAATGACAGATTGTGCAGAGGGTTTCAGGCCTTAAGCGCTGGGAAGATTACAGATCACAGGTCTAGATTACAGATCACAGATTTATTGGTGATTAACTAGTTTCCTGAAAACATAGACGGCTCAAGCGTTTTACCTGCACTGGCTACGTTTACATGCACGTAATGAGGTGCAGCCATCGTGGTTGTAGGAGGGTGGAGCCGGTTTTCTTTGCTCGTCAGTGGTCAAAGTGAAGAGAAACTGATAACTGCTGGTGGCAGAGCCACTAGCGTGCAACGCTGGGAAGCGGGGCGGTCCCTGCCGCGACAGAAAGCCTATATGGGCACAGTGTGTCTCGTTGCTCCACTGGACAGCGGCAGCAGAGGCAGAGAGCACTCTCTCGTCCTATTGGTCAACGTCGAGGAGCGCGTCGCAGAACATGTCAAAAAGACAAAACATTCTGACGTGCTAGACTTTCTGCGTCGTGGTCGTGAAGCGTCCCAGACGATAGATCGCTGATTGTGTCACACGGCAAGAGATGAAGACGCACGTTCGTCGGTCCCGACCCTCAGAATCGGGTACGACTCTGAACGTTTGTCGGGTCAAAACCGGGCTGAATTTGCGTAGTCTGATCCTGGCATTAGACAAAGTTGTTAAATGATGTCACAAACCATCAGACTGACTATTACTATAATTACAGAATATGGAACTTCCCTGTGACAGTAAAAATGTTTTTTATCGAATTATATCAAGGCACCATTGATGTGATGCATTGCATCCAACACTGCAATACATGCCCACAGAGTGTGTGTGTGTGCGCGCGCATGCAGGGGACTTTTTCCCCCGTCTGCACTAAAAATATCCAGCAGAAAGTGGCATTAATTTCTTTCCCCTTCAAAGCAAAGAAGCAAGAAAAAGCTCTTTCTGTGCAACATAAGGTGTACAGTGTGCACACTGAATCGTTAAACCTCAGTAAGCCTCATCCTCTAATTTTTCCAGCTGATAAGACTGCAAGGATTCATTTGTGTTTACTTGAGTTTGTCTAACGTCAAATATTGCAGTGACTCCAATCGTCAAATGGGAACTTAACTTTTAAGTAAAAAAAAAAAAACAACTGATTTTAAGTTTGTTCTCTGTGACTTAACACATGATAAATATCGTGTGGATTCTCTCGTGCGTTTGGATGTGAGGGATGGACACGGAGATATTTTCGCAGAGATCCTCGGCTAATTAGGCGCACAGTTTGCCATCTCGTCCAAATTTCTCTCGACTGGGGCAGTGAGAGAGGAACCTCTGAGCCAAAGTATAATATGAAAGTTTTGCCCCCCTCCATCTGCTAAATGTGTGCACAGAGGCTTAATTGGGGCCAAATCTTGTCAGAGCCTCAACATCCACTATTAGTTGGGAAACATGTGAACAGGAGATCACCATAAACATCCAAACTTCTAACAACTTTTTGAAATAATTCAAACCCTTAATAACACCTCTTCGTATATCATCATCAAATCCTTCAGCACCACAAACCATCAAATTAAATCTCTAAAACTCTTTCAACATTATAACCTTCAGTCAATTCATTGCACGGCTGTTGTTTCCTACTGCAGTATTTTTAATTACTGTAGGTGTATCTAATACAGTGGATACCGGGTATATGTTACTGACAGCGTGTTAGTAAAAATAAATTCCCATTTTATTATCATACGACAATCGAGTCATCCCATGCCACTGTCAATGAAATTCAACAATTCCTGCCCAGAAGTTTCACATTAAAGGCTCCAGCAGCTCACAGAGCATTGGCTCTTTCTTTTATTGTGAAACATCGGCGGGAATTGGCGAGATTTATTTGCAGTGGCTTAACCCCACATTTAAACTGGTTGCAATTCATGAATAAGAACAGTATATTTGTTGTAGATTGGTAGGTATGACATGCATGAGGGCCAGCCGTCACCATTATTTCACACCATTGTTTGAGTCCTAGAATTCATGGTAATAACTCGGGATGTAAACGGTATGAAAATTTAACCTCACGGTTATAGTGACCAAAATGAATCACGGTTTTCGGTATTATCGCGGTATTTTTAAAAGTGTGTTCAATATGTTCAGAAAGCACTGATAGGCCTACACAAGCTGAAATAGTTTAAAAAAGTGTAACAGTGTTTATTATATTACAAAAATATAGGCAAAACCTTATCAAAAGTGCAACAGGAACAAGGGTTCAGCATGTAAACAGCTTATTGGTCAGGAACATTTCCAGTAGTGCAGGTTTAAATGATACAAATCCAAACAGTCAAGCTAAGACATAAAGAACAATATGTAAACAAATCAAAGAAACGCCACTCATTATATACTTGTTTTCTTCATTATCAAAATCACACGGTTTCCACACCGTGGTAATCCACCGTGATAATGATATTTTAAATGAAAACGGTAATTGTTATCGTCAACATTTTTATCGTGGTTTACCGTTACACCGGTAATCGTTCCATCCCTAGTAATAACATAACTGTTGGTAAAAAATAAAAAAGGAGAAAAAAATAAAACTGGATTCACTTTTAGAAGACTCGTAACGTTATGGTTAACTTATCTCTGATATGAGACTAATAGGAGTTTATCATCAATGTCCAAAGAGGTGGGGGTGTTTACTGTCATCACATGGAAATTATTGGGATTTCTACTAACACGGACTTAGGTTATAGAAGAACTGGTGCTATCCCTTGACTGGACCTTCCCTAATAAACACATATTGTAAAACAAAACAAAAATACCGGTAAATAAAAAAAATTTAAAAATGGTATTGGGATTTGTTTTAGTCAGTGGACTAAGTAATGGTTTGGTGTTTGAAACGTATCCTCCTGGCGTTCAGCAATCACCATGACAGCTTTGCATTAATGTCACTCACTCACACTCAACCTGCCTGTATATGCTCCATCACTCACACATTCTCACACACACACACACACTCAGACTATTTTTGTCACAAAACCATGTTAGCAAACACACAAAAAGCTATAGGAAGCGCACGCACACACACACACACACACACACACACATCCAACATACTGTGTATTTGCTCATGTGTGTGCACTCACACACAGCTCCACACAGTGTAAATACATGGGTATCTCTACACACACACACACACACACATCTTTACATTTGCATGCATGTACACACACAAATGATTCACACAGACATTTACACAAAGCACACACACGGCTGACTTCACACCATCAACCACACACACACAAACAAACATACTCAACAGCACACACACATTCATTCCAGTTATTCACACTGCATTCATACACACAGTTTGTCCATGATAGTTTATCTATACGTGCAGATACAAATGCACTTTTTACAAACACACATACATGTTTGTACCTATTCAGACACACAACACGTACAGGTTTTTTTTTTTTTTTTTTTAAATTTTTTTTAAAAGCATCTTATTTACGTCGGCAATGTTGCCGTGTCAGTCGGGCGGCGTTATAATCTCCGACACATTTACATAACATATACTACCCCGCTGTGTTGACGGCCAAGTAAGTACTCAAGCTCATCCCGGCCCCCTTTTCATATTTACGGCGTGACTGATTTAAGATGGACTGATTGTGGGGATTTAATTACGGGGGACACAATGGCCACACAATTCTGTTTTCTTCTCTTCCCGTCTTGCGAGGCGCTGACACGCCGCACACTCGGCTGCACACTGCCGAGGAATGTTTTACACTTCAAATGAGCTGTGCTTGCAGAAGAATTTAATTTGATCTGCCGCTGTAATTGTGCTCTCAAAAAAAAAAAAAAAAAAAAGGGAAGAAAAAGTGGCGGTGGTAGAGGGGGGGTGGGTTGAAGCATGTAGGGGTGGGAGGGGTCGCCGTGCGTGCAACTTTAAAAATGTAATATGCACAAAAAGTAAATTAACTCAAGAGGAGAGGCCCTTGTGATGTGTTGACACTTGCACTGGGCTCTCTTACAGGGAAGAGTGGAAGAGGGGGGGGGTTAAGGAGAAGGAGAAAAAAAATAGAAAAGGAAGGGGGGGGGGGACAGCCATGATAAAACACCACAAAGAAAAGGCGTTATGAATTTTATTAATGACTTGCAAGACAGTATGCAAAACATCAAAGGTCCACGGGAAAGATTAATGACCCTGTGTGAGACTGTTTAATTACCTCCAGCTAATTAGATTCTTGACCAAAATTTTTAATATCTGCGTTCATGCCCGACGCCCTAATTGAGATTCCACCATATTTATCAATCTTTCAAAAAAAAAAAGAAAAAAAAAAGATGTGTGTTCCCTTTAGCCCTTTTCTCCTGCTGCTCTTGACACTTTGTCGCCATGTAAAGTAGCGATTATGAATCCCATCCAGGTTGGAGAGAGGTTTCCAAAATAAAAAACAAAAAAAACAATTTACTCACAAACACGAGGAAGAGGGGGGAGGGGTCGGTTATCGACCTGATCTTGGGGTTTCTAATGAAGTGTGCTTTGCTAATAAACAGACTTAGCGAGGCTCTGTCAACTCTCCTTGTCGCGCCATAATTCTCTTATCTGGACCTGAGCGGAGGAGAGAGGAATCTCTCCGAGGAGCCGCTCTCCATCTACGTCTCGTTTCCGCCCTCTCCTTCCATTTCCCTCCTCCGGATAATCCGGGTGCTGTTTACCAGCACGCACGCACGTTTTCATCTAAATCGTTTGCCTTTGAACTTCCAGTGCATATTATCTGTTTCTGTGACCCTGCTGCTGCTGTTGTTGTTGTTGTGGCGGCTGCTGCAATAATTGCACTCGGATTATTGCCGTAAAGTCAGAGATGACTCTTCCTCTGGGTTCTTGGGTTTTTTGAGGTATCCACTTCTGTGGCAACTGCTCGAGTCATTTTAACATCTCCGAGTTGCATGGAGACAGAGCTATGAATAATAAATATTTTCTAGAGCAGAGCTGACCCTACCTGGAGGTCGCTGGATGATTACCAGGGAAGGAAAATAAGAAAAACACAGAATTCTGTGTAAGAAATTGAGTTTATTATTCAGACTAATCTTTCCTGTTGTCATCTTTTCAGGCCTCTAAAATAATGTCTATTTGTCTTTATTTGAACTTCTCATAACTCAGACATGCAGTCTGAAACAATGGCAAGACAACAAGACATGTCTCTGTTATAAAGATCCACGGTTCATTTACGGGATAGTTCCGCTGGATGTCCCTCACTTTTCGCTTTCAGTGAATTAACTTTAAACTGCGGTCGGATCCAGCAACATTAACCGCAACCCCGTTTCCCGCTGAACATGGCAAGGTTTAAGATTTTTCAATTTTGGGAAACACTGATCCACATTTTTCACCAACAACTAATCCATTCATCCAGAAAATAATCCACAGATTCGTTAGTTGCGGCCCTAATACTAAAACACAAAATCAGTATCGTATCTCTCCGTTACATGGCCACTTTATTGATACTTTCAGTGTTTTAATTTTTTTTTCGAGAAGCATTTTGCAAGAGGAGGATAAACATTTTGGAAACAGACCTCATGAAGCTGAAAGTTGTCTGTACTGTGGTGTACAATGTTGTGGACTGGCAGGGCCACGCACAGCACCATCTGCTGTCCCAACATTTCTATTACAATAGTAACCCACTCCCAACACGGAACATGCACAACCAGCCCTGCAGCACTTCACTGTGATAGCACATCCCCGTGTCAAGTTTCACAACCGTGTTTGAGGGGGGGGGTTAAGCCTTAATTAGCATGCCATCGTTATGTAGATGTGTCTTAAAAGGCCTCGTTTCCCCTTGATACCTTTTATTTTCCCCAGACCATTCTTCCTCCATTTCTTTTTCTTGACTCTCTGCCCCTTTCCCCCCCCTGTGTCAACATCAGGGTGTACTCACCACTCTCTCTTTCACTCCCTCCATCTTGTTTCTCTCCCGTCTATTCATTTCCATCTGTCTCTCCGTCTCCCTTTAAAGACGGAGATCTAAATAGGAGTAGATCACCTCCCTCGCTGGCGTTTCATTAGAGGCAATTAGAAAGCCGACGCTGCAGCGTCCCATAAGGCTCGACGGGAAGAGGCAAGGCGCGGGCCGCATTAGCTCGTTGAGATGAAGTATGTATGACAACGCTTTCATCAATGTGCAACAATTCTCGCCGACACGTCTCCGAGCCGAGTGTCAGAGGTACAATTCTGACAATTATGACAATTAACACTGTCAAAATAAAGCCATTAGCTTAGCGAGAGGGCAAACCAATGCACTTAATTACAGGGGTTTCTGTCAAAATGGATTCCCTTCAGACAACTTCTAAAATGAGGAAAAAATTTAATAAGTTGAATGTGTGACGGAGGCCGTGGTAAGAGGAGCGTCATCTGCCGTTGTATTAATGCTAGCCTCGGGTCGACGTACTCCTGGGCTGTAGCTTCCAACATGCACACACACAGCCGTCTCACATTGAAGACTCAAACAAATTTCTAATACAGATGCTTAAAAGTGATAATGAATTCTACCTTGACCTGATGGACAAAACAAATTTGAAGCTGACTTTTCTGAGAGTCAATGCTCTAAACTGCTGCGGTGCCATCCCTCTTTCCCTCTTATCTTTCATTCTGAGGGGACGCATCTTAAGTGTTCATTAATGCCTCGTATATCTTCTTCACGAATGAGATTTGGCATCTCAATGGCATCTGAAATGATTAAACTAAAAGGGCATAAATCACAATTTCTAAGAACACTGATGCTGCAGTGCTGTAATGCTGGTCTCCAGGCCGTGTACACTGTCTCGGCTACCGTATATGACCCACTAGGCCTGTTTCAAGGTATATATACAGTGCTGCTCATAAGTATTCATACCCATGGTCAAGTTGACTAAAAAGAGGAATAAAAAAAAATCATCTTTTGGAAATTGATCTTAATGACTTAATTAAAAAAATGAGGAAAAATCCGACCTTTTGAGGACACCAATTTCTTTTGTGAATGAATAATGTATTGTAAATAAATAAATGTTCTTCCTTAAAATACAGGGGCCATAATTATACATACCCCTATGTTAAATTCCCATAGAGGAAGGCAGATTTTTATTTTTAAAGGCCAGTTATTTCATGGATCCAGGATACTATGCATCCTGATAAAGTTCCCTTGGCCTTTGGAATTAAAATAGCCCCACATCATCACATACCCTTCATCATACCTAGAGATTGGCATGGTTTTATTTCAGTTTTCAGTCAGATTTTTTTATTCCTTTTTTTAGACAACTTTAGCATGGGTATGAATACTTATGAGCGGCACTGTATATATATATATATATATATATATATATATATATATATATATACACACACATACACATACATACATACATACACACACACACACAGGTTTGAAAAAGTCAATTTTTTGACATACCTTCGACATATGAGCTGTTTTTTGTAAGGACAAAAAGTGCAGTTTAGTGTTGTGTATTGTGTTCAATACACAACACTGTTTACTGTGTGGGTCATTTGCCTATGACCCACACAGTAAACTTCACTTTGCACCAGTTTCGTGCAAGAGTGCCTCATAAAGAATAAAAGAGCGACCTGCAGAGCATACGGTCATTGTCCAGGCTCCGAGTTGAGCAGTTTGTTGAAACCGTACCGAGCTGAAAGGTGAACACCACTGAACCATGAAGTGCAGGGAGGGATGCTATAGGATGTAGATGGGGGAATTGGCGGTGGTGGGGGGTCGAGCCAGGAAAATACTGTAAAACAATGCAAGGGTGAGTTTTGTCACCTTTAAATATATGCAGCACTGCACATCTGTCTGCAGGCGCTTCGGGGGTGGGGGGGGGGGGATTCTGCTCGACTTTGACGTGACAATGTGGAAATACAATTACACAATCTCGAGGGGAAACCCTAGCCTGTCACATTATATTTACCTTGGGTCAAAGAAAACTCGCTTCCCTGCCTATCTATCCCAACATCTTCTCTGAGTGGATGAGGTCATTTTTCACACAACAGATAGAGAGAGTCTGTTTTTGGGCGCTGCTGTTGACTAAAAGACCAGATTTCTTTAAGTGACTATCTGGTCTTGTTTATGGCATGTAGCTGTTTTCAGACATCCAAAGCAAAGCAAAAATTCGCATTTTCGACAAGCGTGGCCCTGGTGGGAATCATATGGTAGTATGAGTGTCATGCACAACTGAAAGGGGCTCAGCGTCTGTGTGATTGGTGTCTAAATTGACACATGTGTTGCATTATGGGATGAAAGCAAGGCGAAAACATTGTTCTGCGATGCTTAAGTTTCAGATCCTGTGCAATTCTTGAACAACAGCACAAGAGGCTCACGGTTTGGAATCTCTTCATGTTCTTTTCTTTGTTTTTCGTTACGGTTTCAGTGGACAGTTTCATGTTGGTCCATGCTGGTCCGAATGCAGTTCAGAGAGCCATATTATCTGTACATATTTATGTGGAATATTGGATATATTGGATTTCTTTTTTTAAATGGACACCCCACAAATAATCTCTCTTGGGAGTCAAAACATTCCTATTCATCGCACCCATTCCAACACTAAACCGTCATTAACAAACTGAATTCCAACCATCGAAGCCCAAAGGTCACAGTGGTTAACTGAAGGCTGTGATCCTTAAACAACCGCTGGCATCCAGACATATTCAGGATCAAATTACAGTCATGGGGTCAAAAGCCTGGGCGAAAAACCTCTCATCAGTTGCAACCACCATTCACGGACCGAGGCAAGGGAGGAAAGCTGTTCCGGGTCAGCGAGGAGTGTTCTCTCAACGCCTCTCGGATTAGTTTGTATGTAATGGTCTCAAACAAACGCAGCGAGAAATAAGTAGGCGAAATAATTGATTGGGTCTTCAAATGTGTCTGTGATTAGCAAATTGGAAACATTCAAGCGCCTAGCGACACGTGGAAAAGTTGGGCTGATGACTACAACTGTTGCTCATGCCCTTTATAGAATGAAAAAAAAAACAGACAGAAGCAGTAGTTAGTTTGCTGTTACTTTACAATATAAAACCAAATCAATTAGTTAATGTTCCCAGAGGGAATAAAGCAGGTTTGTGGCTAATAAAAGCCAATAATTACGTGTATTCCTCTAGAGCGTATGTGCTTACAAGTATTACAGAAATGCAGTCTGACATTATTGTGTGTACTACAGTGTGCTACTACAGTATGTCCAAGAGTTTTCAAACAAACAAACGCAAAAAAACATAGTTCTGGTCTAACTCTTACTAACTAAATCCAAACAAGTTCAGACAAACTGAATAAAACGAGTAATTATGTCCGTTATGCTCAACAGGAAATGCCGGTCTGTATATTACAAATAAAATTCTATATAACATTATATTTCCTCAAATCGTATTTCCTGAGTTCATCCACATCTTGATGGAATCAGCACGACCGTAAATCAGACCACTTTGAGTCAGAGACGCAGAGTGATCGCCGCCGCTGCCTCTCCCCTTTTTGTTTTTTATCAAAAAGGGAGCTGATGACTCCCTTCAGATAAGGATGGGCGCCCTTCGCTTAAAGCTCAACGCTAATAAATGTTCTCCATCACGCCGACCGCTTATTGTATTTCACAGGGACAGAATGCAATTTGTATCATTTCTGCGCCGCACATCAAAAGGAAGTGGGCCGTGCACAATGACTCACTGCACCGAAAACACTCTGTTTCCAATCGAAGAAAATCTGATCTGTACTCTTTGTTTGTTATTTCTTTTTTACATCTCCATTTGTTTGATAAGGCCGTGAGCAGTGACGGTAAATTGGTGGTTAAGTTGAGGGGGGGGGGGGGGGGCGTGACATGGTCCTTCTGTTGGCGGATAGGCCGTCAGCTTATCAATAAATGACATCATCTGCCCCCCAGACATCTCTCTGCCTGTCACATCGATGGCACTTGAACTACAAATAAATAAATATAGACAAAAAGAAGGAAAAGAGAAATGTCTATTTTTCCCATTAGGGCTGTCTGGATGGATGATGGAGTCCGAGACACTGGGGACAGTTTGTCTGTCTGTGGAGACGCAAACTTCAAAAAGTACTGACTGCACAGTCCAACGACTGACAACAAACATAGATTACAATAGAATAGATGAGAACTAACTGCATCCCAATAAACTGGACAATGACACCCATTTGGATGTGCCCTACTTCCTCAAATTGTACTAGATTTGAGTAGACTAAGACAGTTACAGCAGACTTAAGAGAATCGTAGGTAACAAACTCTGGGAATTATGATGGAAAGTGCATAAGCGCAAATTACAATAAACTTTAAAAGGTTAACTTTGGTTTTTATCAACCTGGACCCTATTTTAAAGTGTCTAAGTTAATGATTGGAACAACAATCTTTGACATTGGTCCAGTATTAAGCCAGATCGCTGCAGACAGCAGTCAGTGAAACAAGCTACAATGTAAGTGATTGGGCAATTGTGCACCTTCGATTTACATCCACAAGAGTGCTTGTTTGGCCACTGGCAGGCTAGGATTACTGACGACAACATTACGGAAAGGATTTCTAAGAATGTCGACCTTTCTGTTAAAGAGTAAGATCCTTTTTTATACATTAAAACATCACAGAAACTGCGTTCACTAAACCCACCAGACTCCATGTAAATAAACAGCAATTTTATCATCATAAAACACACTTCATTCAAAGTTGACAGAAACAAAAAACTATGACAAGCCGTCTTGGGTCATCTTTCCACTTTTCCAACCATCACAACTCTAGTTTTGGTTGAAATAAGTACATAGCTTACAGATTTACATGTGACAATACTAGCTCCATACACGCTAAAAGTATTGGTTTTTTTTTAAATGGAGTCTGGTAGGTTTAGCCATAGCGATCTCAAAGCTGTTTCTGGTTAAACAAAAAGGATTTTACTCTTTTACAAAAAGGTCTCTCTCTGTAGGAATCCTTTTCGTAATGTTGTCAGACACTTAGAATATTAACCTGAGCCTGTCGGTGGCATAAAACAGAACTTTTAGTGGACGAAAATGACAATGCACATTTGCCCAATAGAATAGAATAAACTATATACTCTGATTTGTAAATTAATAAATGACAACGACTAAAAAGAGTGGCTAAGTAAACTATGATACATCAAAAGAGAGAAAATACCACCAACAGAAGACAATAGTTCAGTCGGACAGATGGATGGAGTAAATTAGACAATAACAAGACAAATTCAAGATGTCTTTTAAAGAGATTTCCTCGTCCTTTATCTGGCCGGTTTCAGTTCTGTCTTGTTATTTTATTTCTCCAGTCTGGCTTTATCAGCTAACTTGAAAGAAAAACTTTTTTTATTTTACATGCTCAATTTAGTCACTATTTTGTGTTTCTAAATGATTCTAACGGCATCACTTTTTATCTCTTTACTTACTTTATCGGTGTGGGAACAAACTTAAAATAAACTGTAAAACAGGATCCCATGTGCTCTGACCCAGTACAACCAGTCGCCTGTTATCATGGGTCTTATTTAATGGCTGATAAAACCATCCCCATGACCAACCACTTTACAGTGCAGGAGAGCTTGGAAAGTCCCGCTCTTCACCAACAAATATGCTCTTGTGTGTTTTGGTTGGATTTGGCAAATTGTGTTGACATTTTGTCTTTAGATATCACTCGAGGAGAATCATTGTTCCGGAAAGTTTCCTAGCTGATTTTGCCATACTAACATGTGATCTCTTAGACACTGATATCTACATCAAAGTCAAACTAAACTTCAATAAAGCAATGCCAACAGAGCTGGAGATACAAGCTGTAGAAAGTAAACTACTTTTTTCTTTCATAGTAAGATGTTAAAACAGGACTGAGACATTGTATTAAGTTAAGTTTGAGCAACTGAAAGTTCGATTAACATCCCACTTCAGTTGTAAGGGAATGGCCACCACAGATTCCGTTTCAATTAAGGGTTATGGCTTAAAATAATCAATTCTCCAGTTGATCCAATTTGTTTGAGCGAATATCGATTTATAATATCCAGAAAATCGATTTTGAATCTACGCCTTTTCACCATAGATGTATAAGTCAAAAGTACTTCAACTTTTTGGGGTTTCAATTCTTTAAAGGTCCAGTGTGTAATGTGTTTAGTTGTTCATTATCAAAATCTGTGTTGCCCGTTCACAAACTTGTCCTTTTTTCATGAATATTGACCACCACCATCAATTCCAAGTATTCCTATTGGCTTGAAATTGTACTTTTGTGTTTGCATGAACTGGGGGTAGACACTCTATATTCATGCTCCATCTTGAAATACGTTTGCCGGTAAGGGACATACAGGACATACTGCTCCGCCTTTGTGTGTGTGTGTGTGTGTGTGTGTGTGTGTGTGTGTGTGTGTGTGTGTGCGTGTGTAAGGGACATACAGGATATACTGCTCCACCTTTCGCGTTTTGGCTGTCACATGATAAACTCACAGGTGCTGCTAATGCTGCTAATGGGTATCGTAGCTTCCCGGCCCCGGCAAGTTTGAAGACGGAAACATGGAGGACCACACGTATTCAAAATCCAAATTTCAGGAACAGGAGTCTTCTTCTTCTTCACCCAGAAAAAGGAAAAGGAGATTGAAAAGAGCAAGAGAGCGGCTTTTTGAAGCGTGAAGGCTACCGTAGCTGTGATACGTACTTTGAACTGCGTGATGTGAGAGAGTGGATTGCGATATAACGCTAGATGGGAGAAATTCCTACACATTGGACCTTTAATGTAAACATTATAAATGCATTATAAAAAATATTTGAGGGTTGCTATTTGCTTGGACAATCTACAGCAGAAGTTCTCAGAGGCTATGCTCACATTTGGCATCTTTTATGACAAGAAAAAGTTGACAAGGGCGCTTTTGTAGTAAAAAAAAAAAAAAGCAGCCGAGAGTGTCTTTTGTTGCTATAACAACAGCTACTGCCACTATCCTAGAGCGCTATGTGGAGCAGTGCTAATGCTAACGTTAACGTTAGATAAAACCAAGCGGTGGAGCGAGCTAGAGAAAGAACAGAGAGATAAAACAAAGTGGGTTCCCTGTACAGGGAGCACCCGGTCATATCATATAACTCGCTTTGCTCTGACACCATTTTTTCCTGTTGTTATGGAAACGACCGGTCTGGCTACTACCCTTGTCATTGGTCGGCTGTCAACTTTTTTGAAAACATGATTTACTCCACAGGATTATAATGTTAAGTGTGAACATATGGGAATCTCTTTTATATGCAAGCTCCAAACTGGTATTGGAACTAGGGCTGCACAATATATCGTTTTGTTATCGTCATTGTGATATTTGTTTTGTCGCAATATTCAACAACGTTATCACATATTTTCCTCATATCGTGCAGCTTTAATTGGAACTGAAATTTTCCTGACCTGAGTGACATCGAATCGAAAATGTAATCAAACCGTGACGTTGTGAATCGGAATCAAATCGATTCAGAAAATCATTGGCGATACCTTAGCAGCCCTACTTTCAAATTCAAACTACCTCCTTTTTCAAATTCCCTACTAGTCTGCTCTAATCCTTTACTGACAGGGAAATGTATCTGCCACTTTTCATTATTTGTGTTGAACACAAGAGGATTTTTTTTTTTCAAGACTGAAGCCTTCCCATTTTTGCAATTACCTTAAAGCTGAAAACGTGTCCGTTGCAGTGAGCTGCAAGGTCGAGCCAGTGCATCTGCAGTACACAACCTATTTTTCTGAGCCGTGGTGATGACGGTCGAGCTCATTAGCTGTCCGCTGTTAGCCTGTGAGGCCGTGTGTCTGTGAGCTCTTTCTAATGTATTTTTGAAAACAGCAGGGGTATACGACTCGGAGCAAACCTGGAGCAACTCGCACAGCGGGAGCTTTCCTTCTGACTGAGACAAACTTGTCTGATTTTGACACAGACGTTGAAAAAAAATATAACTAAAACACCGCACTCGTGTGTTGTCATCCCTTTAATTAAATTGATCAAATACAGTAAACCAATCATGGGGAAACGAGTTTAACCAGATTGAAATTTCCAACAGAAAGTTGCAGATGAACTTGCGGATTTTGTTGCACAAAATAACTGCCAGCCTATTTATGTTTTTGAAACTCAAACATGTTAACTGGGAGGATGCTTTAACAAAACAGGGGAGTGCATGTCAAAATGGTAACATGCTTTAAACTGAAGCAAGACATTATGCACTTGTAAGCTTTTGCAGCCACAAAATATGCACAAAAAGTGGTATAACCGATGTCAACAACCAGAGCGATACGCATCTCTCTCCGTTAGCACCAGCCAGCGCAGGTATACGACTTATTCCCACTAAGAAAGGTCAGGAATTTCCGTATACCCGCTTACAAAAGCGCGAGGATACGCAACAATGATTGTTTTGTGACAGAACTTTTACACTTCATAAATTCCCCCCGTCTGTGTTGCGAGTCACTTAGGAACAACAATACAGTCGCTTGGTGGTCATTCTCAGCACACACTTAAAATTAACTAATGTGAATCACTATAGACTATAGGAGACATAAAACAAAAAGTAAACTTAAACTACACTCTTTCAGCGTTTTCATAAGCCTGGCCCTGAAGCTATACTGCCGCTTCGAGTGACACTTCGAGTGCTGCAAACGTTACAGAAACGACAAAATATGAGCCAGATGAGGTGGACGCTATACGCGGTAACGTTACAAAACACGCACGGGGTGTCGGCCCCACGATACAACATTAGTGCAATTTTAAACATATTGCGATATTCTGCAATATATTGCAATTAATTACCTTTTTTCTAACTTATTGTATTGTATTTATTGTCCAGTTCATCTAGTGGACTGACAAAGCAAATGATTTCTTGATTCCCCCCCCCCATCTCTGCTGGTACCACCTCCTGCAAAACTCCTCCTAAAATCTAAATTCCAGGCTCTGGGGCCTCTCCCAATCAGCGTCATCAATCATTCAGTCAGAGCTGGTGGCTCGACGAGGGCATCTGAGACTAAAAGGGGAAACTTCAAAAGGCAGGTCGGGCCCCAGCCCCGTGACGCTGTCAGAGTGGCACGGCCGAAAAACAGCATTGTGTTTCCACAACAATGGGGTGCCATTACAGTGGAGACTGTTATCAGCCAAAGGCTACCGGGGACGGTTCCTGCTTCATTGTGAGCCATCGCAGTAGATTGTGTTCAGGAGCGAGTTCAGACTAAACATATTAGGGGCGTAAGAAGACACACCTGGGGCTTATCTGATGGGAAATGGAACCGGCTACAATGTTCACAAGAAATGCATCCTGTCGAATTGTTATATTTGAAGTGTGTGTGTGTGTGTGTGTGTGTGTGTGTGTGTGTGTGTGTGTATGTGCGTTTTCTACTTATGTGTTTTTAGACCTGATTTGATGTGTTTAAGTACGTCAAAATGTGAAGCCATTCTGATTTTTTTGAAGTGTATCAATTTGTTTGCGGTCACATAAACTGTGTGTGTCAGGATGTACATGTATATCAAGATCCTTACTTATTTGCGTGTTTGCCACTGTTATGTGTGCCGATATGAGTGTGTGCGCGTTTGCCTTTTTTTCTTTACAAGACTGAACACAACATGTGGACCACAATCCAAGAGTATCTTTCATGAAAAGTCAGTGTGACATCTTTTAATGATAAAGCCGCGGATGAATTGTTTATGGTGCTTTTACGGGTGTGTATTTCTGTGTGTGTGTGTGTGTGTGTGTGTGTGTGTGTGTGTGTGTGTGTGTCTGTGTCTGTGTGCGTGTGTTGGGGGGGTTAGAGCTGGAGTGAGTAATTCAGAGAAAAAGCCGTTTGTTTTCAGGGGGCGAAGGCAAAGACACATCTGAAACATATGGGAGGAAATCACATTGAAAGCAGTGAGCAGTAAATTAATGGTAACAGATGCCAAGATGTCTGGCTAGTGCTTTTTTCTCCTCCTTGCTTGCTTTTGTTTTCTCTGAGAGCTCCTGCATTCTTAATGTTGGAAAATAATACGATCAAGACTTCGCCCGTCGCTCATGTGCAGTTCAGCCGTGTCACTTCTCCGCCACAGTGGTGTCTCAACACCAAAATCTTTCCTTTTTTTTTTGGAGAATCAGGCCCACCTGGCTCTGGAGTTACTTTTGCGACAATGTTTAACTGATTTTAATTCGCAGCGCTGATAGCTTTTCAGCTGCAGATGACGGCTTGACAATGACGCCATAAATTATTTATGTTACCTTGATGATGCAGGCCTGTTCCACTGATGAGATAAAACAGTATCGTGGTCTCCGTTTTTCTCTGTTTATCTCCAAGGAGAATATCTTGGCATATTAGAAATATGTCTAAGCTGTGTGTGCGTGTGTGTGTGTCTCTGTAGGGGTGGTGGGGGGTTGGCCTTTGTCCAAGCATGAGCGGCAACAAAGACAACCTTGCTCTTAATGGCACATATCTGGAAGATGGAGGAGCCCGATACATGAAAGTGCTGTGATCATTATACTGATAGCAATTATCCTTCAGGAGGCTTTAATGGCGGCGGCCTCTCTTGAGCGTGCATGCACGCATGCGCGCGCGCACACGCACAAACACACACAGACACACACACACACACACACACACACACCGACAAGCTTGCAATCAAGGGTGGTGGGCAATTAAATGCAATGCTTTTTTGTGAACCTTTAACAGCAAACAAAGCCTGATGACAAGGACCGACAAGGAGATTTTAATAAAGGAAAGGCGTCATTTTTGGAGAACAAAAGGGAAAAAAAATTGGGACAAGAGATGGACAAAGGGGGGGGGGGGGGGGAGAGATAATGTTGTTTATTAATCGATCCTTAATGTGTTGCAGTGGACTGAGGGGGAAGGGGGGGTGGGGGGGAGGGGTCTCTGGAGTGGAGCCGTGGCTTTGGCAGCAGTATGATTGAGTGCAGGGGCCAGTGTGACGGAGGGACAAAAACAACAAGGTAATTAAGGCTTAAAGCGTGCAGTTTACACTCTGCCATCCGTGACAGCGTAAGGTGTCTTCCATCCGACCCCCCCCCGTCCCCAACTCCCCCTACTCCCCAAATGAAAAATAAGTCAGGTAATTGTCATTGTGCACTGCGTGTCATTATTTATTAAATGGGTAATTCATCTTCGTGGAGAAAGCAGAGGAAAGCAGGTAGGGCTGGTTTATTAGTCATAATCCAACGGGCGGATCGTGTTTATCAAATCAGGGTTTTACAGGAGGAATGACAAACATACAGACAGAAAGAAATGATCTCCACTATTATGATCTTGGAGGGGGTGTGTGTGTGTGTGTGTGTGTGTGTGTGTACGCACACGGTGGAAAGTCACCACATGGAGAGAAATCTTTTGAGTTAAAGTTTTCGAAGGCATCAGCATCAACACACACACACACACACACACACACACACACACACACACACTTCTTTTCTACAGTATATTTTTTTTCAAAGTGCGACGGGTTGACAAAAGCGATCGCTCCCCATTGTTTTTCCTCGCGCGGTTACAAAGAGGCGCGTAAAAAGTTACAAGGTTGTCCCCCGTGGGGTTAGATTTCAAACAGCACCTGTCAAAGCAGATGGGGCATTTAAATAAGAGTCTTTAAGAGGTATTTGTTACAGCGGAGCTCAGGAGTACCTGCTGTGCTCGCCGATGCTTTTCACGGCTGTCGTTGCTCTCACAGAATCTGTTTGCTGTGTTTGCAGGGATAAACATCGCATAAAAAAAAAAGGAAACAAAAAAACCCACTGAGGCCACAAATTACAACAGAGAGGACTACATTTATGTAACTGCTGAGGCGAGGGAAGCCAAGTCTGCTTGTGTGATCCGTGCATGTATGTGTACATGAAGATTTACTGTCTGTGTTTACTTGTACGTATGCATGCCTACATATTGCAGCTACAAAGTACATCCTCTAACTTTGGAATAGAAGTTAGAAGAAGTTTTTGGCCGTACAGTTAAAGAAATTATTGACATTTCATTATTCATTTCAGAGTTTTTCTTCTCACCTGACAACAATATTAAGGGTGCTCCGACTGATCGGGAACCGATCGTTATCGGCCGATAAAGGCTTTAAATAGTTTGATCGGTGGTCTCCATAAAGGCCGATCAGATAGGCCGATCAGATGACGCACTACTCGTGAGAACATGTTCTATACGCAGCTAAGTTACACACCAACCAGACGGCCGACCGTTGGCAGAAAAAGCAGTTGGACTGATCCGAGTTGGTCAAAAAAAGTGCCTCGGAACCAGGGTGGGAAATTAGCCTTGTATCCTTGTAATGGATTGGACAGTTTTTGTCAAAGAATGCTGTTGCTAAGTAACAATGCACAATGCTTATAGGAATCGCGTTACGTTACTGCTAATGAATCCCTAACATTTCCGGATTTTGCTGCTTCATAATAAAAACATTCAAATACCAAAATAACGGAGGACTTTTATTGTGAAGAACTTACAGGACATGAAACCGTTCACAGCCGGGGCTTTGACCACGCATAGTCGAGTAGCTAGTTTTCAGCGCTAGTCCGGGACGCCGTGTAACTAGCCAGCTAGCTAGCTAGCTGAGCTGAGGTACAGACGAAAGGAAAATTATCTGTTAAAAAATGTGGCGACATATCCCTGGTGTTAAGAGGCCCGCCGCGGAGTCAGCAGTAGCTATGGATGTACAAGCTGTTGAGGGCGAAGTAAAGAAAAAGAGAAGGTACTTTTCAAACAAGTGGCGCATTGACAAAACGTACAGCGAAAGACCGTGCACAACATTTCAGACCGTCCTGCCAACCTGTTTACATTTTAACGTCAATGTAGACTGTAACGATGTTTAAGTGGCTTGAAAGCTGCTGCCGTTTTAATCCTGTTGGCTCTCTGCTGCTCAGTTCTACCCCGCGACTGACGACACACACACACACACACACACACACACACACACACGGTGGATGCAGGAAAAACCAGAGATGAGACGTACAGGATGACCTAAATTGAGGACAGCTACACTTAATACATCCATGAGCTACGCTCGTTATTGTAAAATCAATGATAAGTTAAAGTCCAATAAGTCCTTTATCAAACCGTATGAATGTGTGTCCCAGGCCAGGATAGGAAATTAACTTACAATGTAAAGATCAACAAGCTACTGACACATAATAAATACATTATTTTAATACAATATGTATTAATAATAAAACATAATTTAATAAAGCAATTCAAAATATGATAGTGCACTCTCTTTTATAAATTTGAATTCTGGAGAAAGTGGCTGGTAAAAAATTGAAGTGGCCCCACCCTGCTCAGAACACACTAAAGACACACTGAAGAACACACAGAGTTTTTTTGTAATTTATTCCGATTAAGGCTTTAGCTCTATGTTAAGCTCTAAGCTGTTTAAGGTGTGTTTCTAACAGAGGAAGTGGAATGTTGAACGTTTCCTGTCAATAAAAGTAAACCGTTGACAATTCACAATACATTATCTTCTGTTAATTTTAATACTTATGCATTGTTGTTAAGAATATTAAAATTAATATATGATAAATATATGACATGATAAATAGAAGGTTTCAAATAGACCCGGTATCGGTCGATACTGCTCACAGCAATCGGTGATCGGTGATCGGCCCCAAAAATCCTGATCGGAGCACCCTTAAACAATATGCTTGCATATCTCGTCATAATGTCTCTGCAATGGTATGTGCAGAGTTGCGAGGGTGCATGAAACGAGCAAACTGGAAAAAAAAAATCACAGCTTCAACTCTCCAGGAGCCGAGAAAAACTGTCTTGTAGTAGCTTGGTGACGAGACATAAACATCAAGGATTTTTTCTAAAACACAAAGTAGGGCCGAAAGATTTAGGGGGAGAAATCTATTTTGCAATTTTTCTGCCAGATATTGCGATTACAATTCGTGATTTTCTTTTGAAAGTTTAGCTTTAGTTCATTATTCACTGTTTATCAGATAAAACATTTCATGGAGCTTTATAAAGTGAGACGCCATCAAAACTGCTCTATAGTCAGTTCATGAACTAACACTGAACATTCAAACACAGAACATTTATCACGAAAGCTAAAGTTATAATAATAAAAAAAACTATTCCAATAAAAAAATATCAGTACTTTCCTGTAAACTGAAATGTCCGATCTACCTCAGTTCAATAGCAGCATCTACCTATTACACCTTCTACAATCATGTTAAATAAAGTTATATAAATGAAAGATCCGCTGAAAATAGGACATTTCAATCTGTGATATGTAACATTATTCCAGCATGTAATGTACAGTATGTAAAAACAGTAAACAATAATAAAAAAGGAGGAATAACAAATGTTACACCAAACATTTAACTAAATATGGCACATTCGATTAATGAGATAATCGCGGTCTCCACGAAATCGCTTTCTTAGAAACCGATTCATCGTTCAGCCCTGACACAAAGTGGAGCAAGAAGTCTTTGACATCAAAGTTAGAAAATCACCTCAACGGCAAACAACTTGCAATCACATCCCACCCTGAACTCTCCTCTCTCACTCTGCCCTCCAAACTCCAAACAAACAACATGCTGGTTTGAAGACGCGTGCCGCGGCGTCCTCGCGGCAACCGGGGCCCCCGCCTCAGTGGGAGCTCACACCTGGGAATTCAGACAGAGACTGTGACTAAACATCCCCCTGGACGGATGTGTCCTCGCAGTCCAAACGTGTCCTCAAGACAAGCAAACACAACCACCTATTGGACTCCTCGGAGACTAGCCTTGGGGCAAGAGAGATCCAAATAAACAAACAGCAGTTTTAGCTTGGGAAGAACAGAGGTACACACGGCCTCTCATTACCGGAAAATCCAGCCTATGTGCACCGTGTTGTGGAGGTTCCAAGGCGACCTATTTGGTCTAACAACAAAAACCAATAAGCAATTTGCAATGACATACAAAAGGGCAAAAAAACAGGAAATCCTTAGATTTGAGAAACCAGGAGGAACCATCAAATATTTGTAGTTCTTTAGACCGGTGAGTGTCTTTTTTTGACCTTGATCTGTAAGAACAAATCACAGCCGAAATCGCAGAATTGAGAATACCAAAGAAAACCTAAACACAGATTCCATAGGTTCCATCACGTGAGTGCTAAAAGCTGACTGGAGATTTGAAAATATGGTCTATTAAGTCTTTGAGTACATTTTAAATGAGCTACTTTTTACTTTTACTCGAGTAGATTTAAATACCAGTAATTTTACTTGTACATTGGTAAAAGTTAAGCAAAGTGATAGTACTTTTACTTAAGTAGAATATTGTGGTACTCTTTCCACCTCTGGGTTACACCCCTAATCTAAACCCCATCATCCGGTTCTCAAATGTCTCAGCCAGGCAGTCGTACTGTACAGTACGCCCTGATTTGACAAAATTGATGACAAGATCGGGCGGCAGAGAGGGGGCGAGGTGGGGGCTGACAGGTCAGGAGTCGCCATATTTGAGACTGATCCCCTCTTGAGAGGACTGTCCTGTCACTTTGGCAGCCTGCGTGTTTCATCACTCTGCGCACGGCGTTTTCCCGGGGCTGGAACCGCCAGGGGACAGAGAGGGGGGAGGGGAGGGGGGTCAAGTGCAGGAGGTCAGTGCACGATGCTCCGGCCCCTCCCTTACCTCCCATTCTATCAGGGCTTTCTTGATGACAAGAGAGGAAGACTTCTTTAATACACTGGTGGGTTCAGCGACAGTCTCTTCCTTCTGTCATTTCCATCCCTCTCTGCATCTCTCTGTTGGCCCTTCCTGTCTTTCCATCAGCGGGGGGAAAAAAATAAATAAAGAAATAGGACGCCCTCTTGTTCTTCACATGCTTAACTTCATTCAGATTGTCAGACACTTAAGAACTGACAAAACGCTTTCTCCGACTCCCCGTCATTCCCTCTTCTGTCAGAGGAGATAATAAATAAAAATGACTCCTGCGTGGGCAGAGGGAGAAAAGGGCCGAGACACTAAACATCAAGAGATGGACAAAGTGTTTTCCAGAAGCCTGTAGGGAAACGCGTGTTAAAAACCACAGACCGACGCGCACGTCGATGTATACACACATACACTTAGGATGCAGGCGGGCGGGCCCCTTGCTCCCCAAAGGCTTATAATGGGAATAGGCAAAGTGACAAAGAGTTAAAGGCATGGCAGGCCAGTGTCCTAGATAATAGGACAAGCTGTCCAGAGTTCCCACTTTCTTGCTTTGGTGCGGTCAAACAAGGCCTAATATGTGGTGACTTTGCAACCAACTGGGGTTTGAGAGAGGGTTGGGTGAGTAGATAAACTAAATACAGCCTCGCCAGACACGGGCTGTATATAAACCTCTGCACACTGGCATGACGGGAAAACTAAAAGCTTTACAGAGGCCACATACTCAGTGAAGTAATTCAGTGAAAGTCATCCGCTATAAGAGCAGTAATAAAGTTTAAAAAAAAAGAAGGCAGAAACAAACGCAGAAGTAGAAGAAATCACTGGTAAATCCAGCGACATCCAACAGCCAGATGAAAGCGACACAAACAACAGAATGCCCTTGCTTTGTGGGGGTTTGCAATACTTTGCGAGTGAAGGACAATTGGTCCTCGGTGTAAAGTAAGCGCTTGGCTTTTAAACGGACCTCTGCATGCCAAGTCCTCGGCAGGCGAGGCTGGGGACGCTACCTTCGCTGTCATTCAGCCCCATCTCGGCGACTAATCTTCTTGGTGCAATGAAAGAGCTTAACAGCTTTGCAACACTATCCCTTCCCCAAATGTCATTATCACAATGTACTGCGCCGACCGGCCCGTCTCCCTGCTTATCGTTTTCTTCATGGGAAGTTGAAGGCGGGCGTCTGCTGACATTCACCAAGCTCTGGCTGCAGCTCTCCGCGAGTCAGACAAAACACGTCGCCGGACCGTTATTGAGAAAAGTCAGTTCTGTAATTCGGAGTTTGCCGCTCGTGTGGCGTGTCAGGCCCGAAAGAAACAGACCGTCAGTGTCGGAAACCACTGAGCTGAATCCAGAGGCTTATCGTAATCACCATCACCAGCATCTAGAGGAAATGATGAATTGTTAAAGCTCGTTTGGTCAGTTTACAGTTACAGTATTGGCTATAAAAGCACCTGGGGTCGGTTTGAATTAATCATTTTACATAAAACAATAAAACTATGGCTTATAAAGCTCAAAAATGTACTGAAAGTCTTGAATTATAGCATTTAACATGTATGTAATATTTTAGCTTTATAACCACTTAGACAACAGTTTTTAATGTTGATAATCATACAGTGTATGCATATATGATTGTATATGTATGTATGTATATGCATACTCAGGCAAATAATTGGCTATTTATACAGAAACAAAAGCATCTTTCCCACGTTTGGTAGGAAAAAGGTTGTTGAGGCAGTTTTCATGTCGGTCTTGGACTACGGTGATGGGATTTATAGACATGCATCCTCTTCAACTCTTAAATCTCTGGACTGCCACCACCTATCACTCTGCCTTGAGATTCATAACCGGTCATGTCTATTGTACACATCGTTGTATTTTATATGAACGTGTTGGTTGGTCTTCTCTCCAAGAGAGACGCGGTACTCTCTGGTATCTCGTTATCTATAAGGCTCTCACTGGGAAACTACCGTCTTACCTTACAGAACTTTTCTGTTACTCAGAGAGACATTATCGGACTTGCTCTGCTGACTGCTCGGCTTTTACTTCACGTTCCCCGAGCTCACTCTGAACTTGGAAAAACTGCTTTTAGTTTTAGTGTCCATGACAGCCGGAACAAATTACAGCACTTCCTTAAAATCAGCTCACTTGTGCCTTTTGGACAAATTAGAAATCTGGTTTTAAACCTGCAAGCTTCTACTTCTAAGTGCTTAACATAATTGTATTTTATTTTGCATCCTTATTATCCTAATGTATATATCAAATCATTTTCTAAATCTAAATGTTTTATTGTCCTTCCTATATTTCTTATAATCATACTTTCTGTGTTGTTGCTCTGTATTTGTCTTTGTAATCTGACTCGATAACCCCTCAATGATCTCTCGAGGATAAATAAAGGTTGAATGAATGTGAAATTCATATTTCTGAGCATTTTTATCGACTTATGCACAATATGGCTGGGGTGTGACCCTATGTTTTTACCCATCCAGCATCACCCCCCCCCAAATAGTCCCAGCGTTATCCCTCAATGATCTTTTTAGATGAGTCTGCTAGCCGACGCTGCATCGTCTGATCATGGCAGGCCTTTATACACATGCCGAACAGTACACGCACGGTGTACAGCTCTTCATCACGTGTGTGGAAAAAGATGCCTCACATTCACATATTTCAAACAGATGAGACATTTCTTTTCTCCCCCCAAATAGCGGCCCAGCAGGGAGCTACGGATCTGCGGCTCGGTCGTGATCTCCGAACTCTTTCTCCCCACTTGCCTCACTCTTTGTTTACTCTCACACAGAGTCGGTGATGGGCACCCCGCTCCTTCCCCTCCTCCTCCTCCTCCTCCACCCACCCACCACCTCATTACCTCCTCTACCTGATGGGCCCACTCCTCTTCCCTCCCCCCATCTCCCTCTCCACTTTTATTTATATATTTATCTGCTTTTACCCCAGCTTTGCGGGTTACCGTTTTTAATATCATCGGTGAAACATGATTATTACCTCTTAATGCCGAAATTACGGGGGCATTCTTTTTGTCATCCTCGCAGTTGCATTTTTCCCGCGTAGCACCCCGTGGCAGGAACATCTTTATCTCCCCATGTGCTCCTAGTTTTAAAACCTTTACCCCCGCTGTTTGAAAAATATTTCTCATTTTCCTCCCCCATGGCGTGGAGAAATCCCCATAGGCAAACCATTAGTGATCTTTCTGCCTTTCCCAAACACTTATTACTATCACCCGCACTCCTTGAGCTGCCTCATTGGCTTTTGGTAAATTATGCAAATAAGGTGATGTGTCGAAACATATAGTTTTGCTGTTTTTTCTGCAACTGCGCAAGTTTGCACAGCCTTCCACCGAGCAGCCGCGGCGCCATTAAAGTGACTGAGCACGTCAGCAAGATTTATGCATCAGTGACAAATTATAATGCTCTGTCGCTAATTTCCCCGCTGCTTCTTCTTTCGCACAGGTTTAGTTATGTGTTTGCCTTTTGGGGAGGCCTTTGGTTGTGAGTTTTAGTGTTTAGTGTTGTTTTTTTTTTCGCTTTCTCTCGCTGCATATCAATGTGTCACTTCACTTCACATCTGCAGAGACAGGAGGCTGCAAGCCAAGCGAGTCAACTCTGGTGTTTGACTCATTACAGATGATAGGAAATCTATTTTGGAGTTTCACTTTTCTTTAAGAGAATTGCCAGAGTGACTTTGAAGCAGACAGACGGAAGGACGGACAGGGGGGGGGTGAAATGTTTCATCTGAAAAGTCGCACACCGTAGACTGGTGGTAGATTTACATTTACACGTAATATGTAAATGACAACATATTTACATAGTAGTATGAGAAAATAACAGTTAATTCCCCTGCCTGGTCTCATGGAAGGTTCAAGGCAGGACGCACTTCGCTTGAGTTTCATGCTCTGTGTTTGCAGATGAAAACAACCTCTCAACTTTTGCTGCAAACTCTTACAATGTAGTGTACAATTACAAATTTAGCTTTGAGTACAAATGGTTTCAGAGTATTTCAGAGTGTTTATTAGAAGGATAAACCACTTGAGATGAATCATCTCATTTTCAAAAGGGGGCCCTTAAGACAAATATACAGGAAATACAAAACACAAAATACATTCACACAAACACACAGCCAAAGGTGTAATTTACGTAATTTAACTGGCCAGTGCAACCCCCCCAAAAACCTGTTATAACTTCCTTTACATAAATAAAGACATTTGCACCATAAATGGATGCAGAAAAGGCACAAATTGCTGCAGAAAGAAATCACCAGAATGCAGGAATATTGGATGCCCAGTGGAGATCTCAACCCCCCCAATGTTGAACCCAAAGTAACGGCCTTGCACATAGCACTCCAGAGCCTGACTACTCCAACACCAACTGACTCCCCCCATAAAGAATTTGTTTGGTAAGTTAAAGAAATGCAAATGCGAGTGGTTTTTTAACCCATGAATGGCACACAAAAACATGTTCTGATTCCCTCAACTTACACTTCAAAAGCCTGAGTGGTTTAAAAAACAAAATGCAAAAAACACATTATGGATAGATGAACACTATCAGAGGGGATGCAGCATTGATAACACCCCCCCCCCACACACACACACTGAGCCAGCAGCGTCCCACCTTGCCTTGCTTCCTCTTCAACGCACTGTATAATTGTTTTTCATTTGCTTCGAGCACGGCTAGCTGAAAAGATGGGCCGTTTCAATGAACAGATTAGGGCCTGCGAGCACAAACAAATGACAAATCCCTCTTAACCCCATGAGCCTCTCGCTCTACGCGCCGCCCCCCACCCCCCCCACACACACACACAAACACACCTCACCCCCGTCAAACATTTGGCTCCGGCGATGTTATTAAACACAACTTTGTAGATTTACTTCCTTCAAAAGTGCCATTTAACCAGGCGGCGGGCAGGAAGGAAGGCGCGCTGGCGAGGGGGGAATTACAGGTTGCCAGCGTTTCGTCTTTGCGGAGGAGTGACAGGGCCGTCATTTTGCCGGCGGGGCCACCTCCCGCGTTGTTGTGACAACCGGTCATTATACATCGCCGAGATGCTCTCAGCTGCAGGTTTCAGCCCCAGATGCAAATGGGCGCAAATGGGCTCCGACCGCGACCAAGCTAATAACGTCCTTTTCATCAGCCTTGCTTCCTTTTTGTTTTTTTCTTTTCACTCTTATGTGTTTCTCTCCCACCCCCCCCCTTAAGGTGGACAGTTGAGAGCACAGTCTCAAGAACGTGTTTGGGTTTTTTGATAAGCTCGCAGTTGTTTTTAGCTGGTTATTTCCACCGGGGTTGAACGTTAAGTGACAGACAGGATGAAAATCTAGTCAAGCAAAAAAAAAAAAAACGGACTGATAAAGTGTGCAGGTCTGTAATGTTTAGAGCCATCCCAATGTGGAATATCTTGCCAACTATCATAGCGGAGGCACCGAGTAAGGCCGGTTTTAAAAGACTACTTCGACAACACTTCAGCAAAAATTAAACATTATTTAATCTAACTATGATGGACTGCAATTGTCGGAAGGTGATGTTATATTATGACACAAATTTACGGAACATGAACAGTGATATTCTTTGATTTGCACTATATGTCTTGTTTTAAATGTATGTAAAATTGTACATTTGGTATTTTGATGTATATGTTGGGATTGTTGTATGTGGACCCCAGGAAGAGTAGCCGCTACATTGTTAGCAGCTAATGGGGATCCGAATAAAGAAAGAAATAAAGGAATAAAAAGAGCAGCAAGATATATCACTAATTCTTGCATGGGGGTAAAAACAAATAAAGCATTAAGGTTTCTGAAATAATCAAGTACTGAAGATGCTGGGATATTCTACAGTTTTTTAGGTTAAAGATTGTGTTTCTCTCTTGTTTTATCACTGTGGACACCATACTTGTCTTGGGCTGGGCGAAAATTTATCCAGATATAAGTCATTTCATATGTCGATAATGTACACGACGATATAGCATTTTTTCTGGCAATTCACTAAATATTCCACGTGAAATAACCACAATGGTGAAGCCTATTTTTGTATACTCCTGGGTGAATTAAATACGTGACAAATGAAAAGTAATTTCTCATTTTCAATACGAACTTTAGTGCAAAAATTAACATGAGGTAAAGCGCCGTCAAAGTTACGTAAAAATATTGTACTGTATCGCAGTTTGGCTGCTGGTTTCATCGACGTTACCATGATAGAAATGATATAGGAAAATATATATACGATACCGATTTTTATAAAGTTTGTTGGTTCCTTTTTATGACAGGAAGGTTGACAGAAATTCTTTCTGATGTCTTTTGCAGGATTGTCATTATTAGCGCTTTATCATGTCCTTATAAAAACAAGGTAGAGGTAAATTGACCAAGAAATGTGCATGTTACAAAGATTCAAGGAGGATGAAAAGCACAACCACTCTTAATTAACTCCCTGTTAATACTATAATTCTCTGCACAACACCTGAGATTAGTCGCATAAAAAGGCCGACATGCAGTGACGTTATGGTTACATTTACAAGAATTTAGATGTACAACCTCACGAACGCTTGAGGCTAAATGTAGAGCGTACATGGAGGACACTTTCCATAAACTGCACTCAAAATATTTAATTTAATAATATCATTAAATCAACATATATGGCCACACAATAACCCCCAGGTAAGTGCATGTTTGTATCGATAAAATGCACTGGAATTTCATTGCCGTTTGAAGGGTGTTTAAAGCCATATCATTCATTTCAACATCTTTTGTTTTGTTCCTTAAAAAATTAAAAAGATTTCTTTAAATGGAGGCTGGCTTTTGTGCTGCAATTTAGAGAGAGAGAGAGAGAGAGAGAGAAATTATCGTATTGTTTTTGGTAATGCTTGCTCTCATTCTCGGGGTCAGATTTGATTGGAGTCCCAGTCCATTAGCACAAGTAAAACGCCAGTGTTTTGGATAAACAGTAGCAGCGGGGGACCGCTTCATGCACACTCAAAGTGTCTCTCTTCTGCAGGTCTTTTCTTTGCTTTAATAGGACAAAATGTGACAGGTACACAAAAACCAGTGGCCACTCACTGAGGCTGGGCTGTAAAAGCTCATTCACAGTGTGTCCCGGAGCAGAGAGAGAAACACTACAAATCCTCCGTTTTAATAAGTCCTTAAGTGAGGATTATTTAGGCCTGAGAGGTGTCCTCTCATAGAGCTGATGTGGATCTGTAGCAGGGCTGCACGATATGAGGAAAATATGCGATACGCAATAACTATCTTAATCGCGATACATAAATGTATTAAAGTGTTCTCAGTTCTGCTGCTTTCAGTTAGGGTGTCTGGCTGTACCTGACTCTCCTGGTGATTTTAACAGTGGTTTTTTAATAATATTTTTTTAAGCAGTTTTGTAGATTGGGAATTCATTTACTCAAGTGTAATAGCCACTTTTGTTTATCAAATTGTCAGAAATAACAGGCAAATGCATATAGTTTTCTGTCACATAAGGAAACAGACGCATTGCCTTTACTGTATACGGACCGATCATGCTTACTTTCGTAGCCACCCCCCCCCAAAAAGTTTTAGGTATAACAGGAACAAAATGCACAAGCACTTAAATAGCTATATTACAAAGAAAAGAAAAACTCTGCTATAGTGTGTCATACCTGAAAACCCAAGTTGTCTGCCCTCTAGCACAGAGTTATTATTATATCATTGATTGGATTCGGCTGGCCCGTGGGGATAACATACGTTAACTTTTTAAAACAGTCTGGCACTTGATATGACGCCTCAAACCGTCAACCCGTTCTGAGCCATCAGTCCCATTAATCCTCAGTTTCAGATGAATCGGGATCCAAAAAATATATATAAAAGGACATCCGTCAGCAGTGAGAGGGGCTTCCCCTCGAGGGTCTTATCCTAAGTCAGCCCAACACGAGAGGCGTGGAATTAAAGAGCACTGATTGCCATTGTGAATTATCTTTTTCATAGCAGGGATGCGCGAGCCGCTTTGAAACGCACAGTGAGAAAAAATCCACAGTAAGAAAACAGTCTCCAAAACATGGATAATACCATTTAAGAAAGCGTCTCATTGGTCTTGGAGAAAGCCTGAGCTTTATCTTAGCACATAACAAGCCGTGCGTTCATAAACTGCAGCTTCAATTGGATAATTGGATCACTTGCCGGAAGATTAATTGCGGCTGCGTGTTAGTGCACTTTATACTGGACTGCCGCAAAAATTGGCATCAGTGGAAGAGTGCTAGCCAGCGCCATTATTCCCCCAGCGTCTTTAAATGTGTTTATTCTTACAGCGATGGTTTAAAGTCCACCAGGAAGACAGACGCGTTGTATAAAAGTTGCCAATAATGTTTTTGCAGTTAAAAAAAGTCTTATGTAGAACATGTTTTTCTGTTTAAGATATATAAACGTTGACATTTGTTTGTGTTTAGTTTGTAATGCAGACATCCACATCTGACAAGGTTAAATTAGCCAATACAGAGCAAAGAAAGAACAAACGCCATTATGTCAATGTCCTTGAGAAGATGAAGACACGTTACTGTAAGGGAAAGAGAGAAAATAGGATTTAGGGATGTCTGGGCCAGAATTTATACTTCCTTGTTCTGCGATAAAGTGCTCTATAATCTGAAAATAGAGTTTTCTTTAAAATATTACATTTGAAGGCAGAGGATAGAGAGGGGGGGGGGGGGGGGAGAAAAAGCAGAGCTCAAAGCAGGCCTCATAATCTAATAAATTGATTTGCAATATCCTCTGAAACTGTGAACTGATAAATGTAGCTTCTCATGTCGCCCCGCCTCGTCTCCAGCTCTCTGCTTAATGTGCTCCGGCGCATTTAAAAAAGACAAAAGGACGGCCCCGGTAGTTTTGAAAAACTATTCCAGTCGCCTTAATGTAAGCGCTCATCTGGGCCTCGCCAGTGGTCACCCAAGGATTAGGGAGCTGCTGTATTCCTAAGCTTGCTTTCTCTCTTCTCTCTCTGTAACCCCTCCCATCTTTTTTTTCAGCAGTTCTATTCTTTGACCAAAAAGCTAGGATACACCCGAGACAAGGCATTAAAACATCGCCAGCAAATGGAGATTATCCTTGGATATGAACTCCCATGTTCTTGGGATTGCTGGACAGCTGCAAGCCAAAATTAACAATAAGGGGTTGACTTGGGGTCTGTAGCCAGTCTCATCTGCACTGGCAGATTGCGGCGGAACCAAAAGTACGATCCGGCGACTTCACGGGTCCGTCACAACACCATACGGCCCCTAACGTAAAACATGTAAGACATAGAACTAATCTGAGGCCAGCCCCCCCTCCCTCCCCCGAGGAGACCTCGACTCATTTTTAACTGCCGCATTTCTAGTGGGGGAAGAATTTACCACCCATGATTCCACTGGGCGGGTATGGGAGATGCCACCCTACTCTACCCCCCTCGCCAGAAACATTACAGCACACAAAAGAGGAGAGGAAAAATAACAAAAATGTGATTTGCACCCAAATCCTCTCAAGTCCTCAGAGTGTGGCATGAAACGTCTCTTTGGAAGAGCTGAATGGATCCTCCCCGAGGTATTGTGTCTTCTAATGGCTTAGTTATCGTCATCGTCAGCCACGTGCGTTATCAGACGTTTTTGTTTGCTTCCAAGGTGTACCTGAGACTCGAAGAGGCCTGCGAGGGATTACCGGAAATCTGGACAGGCGTCAAAAACCGGCAAGAAGAAGCGACTAAGACGGGGGGAGAAAGACAGCAGCTCTGGGTTTGGCACTACGGCTTGGACCACACGGATCACCGGGGACACTCGCATGAAAACATTCTCCTCTCCGTGTATTTAATAAATGCCACTTGACATTGGGAGAGGCTTTAGCGGCGCGCGTCCCCCCCCACCGCTTTGGAGGAATGAGGACTTGCTCTGGATTTGGGCAGTTGGCGGGGCCTATCTCCACACTGGCAGGAAGCATCAGGGATTTCATGGCTGTTTGCCCGCCCTGGTGCTTTTCCTCTGCCTCGCTCCCCACTTGGGCGGACTGTGGGTTGTTTTTTTTCCCATAGTCTGAGTTGCCTTCGTTTGGGTCACAAAGACATTTACATATTTTCCTGCCCGCATACATGTGACCTCTGTACATGAGAAAAAACTTAACTTTTAAATCCGTACAATATCTAATAATCTTCTGCTTTTGTAGCTCAGCACCAGCTCTTCCACAAATGTGCCGAACAGCGTCAGAGACACATTGATATTAATTTTGAATGTGAAACTGCTTTATTCAGTTTTTTTTTTTACCGGATCAGAATCAGCGGTTCCGTTTGATTTGGAGAGGAGGAGACCTCTGTGGATAATTAGGCTCACGGTAAAAACCTCCTGAACGTCTGGATCTTTGGTTATGAGAGAAACAAGCTGAGCAAACGTAGACCCTTTCGCCGGCGAGCTGAACGGCATCACGCGATAAAAAAACCTTCTGGACGACGAACACTGAATGAATCCTAACCAGGAGAAAACTGACTGCAATGACGGCCACGGTCAAGACCAAGACAACAATTACCATGATCCCACGCTACTTCACGACGTCACCAAACCGCGTCTTTTGTTATCGTTTTGATTGAGAGATTTGACATATTGTGAATTTATCGCTGTATTATCCTAAAAGTATTTTATCAGCCTGTTTAGATGTCTGACCCTGTACATGCTTGTCAGTGAGCACCAATGACATCAGTTAGGGCTGAACGGTTAATTGCCTTTGCAATTAAACCGCGATATGTTAAAATGAAATGTTCTTACCGCAAAAGGCTGCGATTGCACTCTGGTCACGTGACACGCGAGAGTAACGCAGTCTTCAGAGGAAGCATCAACTTGCCAAGCTGCAGCGCAGCGTCAAGTATCGTGCAAAACCTGCCCTCACAAACGAAAAGCCGAACACCCGTGTGGCACTGACCGAAATGTTTGAAGGCGTAACTCCAAATGAAGGTACTTCAGAACGGAACGTGAAAATGACTCGAGTTTATCACGAAAGTTCAATTCAATACTTGATATACAAAAAAAGTCAAGAGCTGAAGGGCACCCTACAAGTCACAGCAGTCAAAGATGTCATGCACCACTAAAAAAAGAATGACAGTTACATTTTAAAGTGTAGTTTTCTGCTGATGTTTTCTTTCAACAAACACAAAAACACAAAAAGTTTCTTGTGTGATATGTTGCAGCCTTTTGCGATGTGTTTATTGCGCCAGCTGATATTACGATGACGATTAAAAAAACATATTGTGCAGCCCTGTTGCGTAACCAAACGCTGATTTCCAGAGAACAGATCGTCACTTATCCAACAGGCAAGAGATGTTTTCCTGTTGGACGTGTGTGTGTGTGTGTGTGTGTGTGTGTGTGTGTGTGTGGGGGGGGGGGGTTAAAGAGGTACAGTAATGTAGCTGCAGGGTCCCAACATCTGCATAGCCTCAGAGCATCCAGCCTGCCTGCCCGACCAGCCAGCAGCTGTGGTCGTCTCTGCACGGCCTATGGGCAGTTAGTGCACAGGTTTTGGCCCCCCCCCCCCCCCCTGTTGTTCTTGTAGCTCCATGTTTCTCCTTTTTTTGTATAACTTTGAATATCCTTTCGTGCGTGTGTTACGTGTGTGTGTGTGTGTGTGTGTGTGTGTGTGTTACGTGTGTGTGTGTGTGTTACGTGTGTTACATCTGTGTGTGCGCCGTGTGTGTGTTTTTGTCGGTGAAAAGAATAAATAACCAGGGCTCTGCTATGGCTATGTGATTACATTTCAGTGCACCGCAGACTGGACGGAAAATCCAAAATAGTCACAAACCTGCGTTCTCACACGAAGTACAGCTGGGGTGTGTCAAAGCCCACAGCACCACTAATGTAATGTTTGACTGCCAAACAATACTGAGCCTACACACACACACACACACACACACACACACACACACGGAAAATTGACTCATCTCTCCTAGGAAGGATGATATCACCCACCCTGCTTTCCCACCTTTTCACACACAATTACCAAACAGCAAAGGACTCTCTTCCCCGCTCTCTCTGAACTGGACTCACAAAGTCTATAATTACAGCAATAAGCAGTGTTGACTTCACAACACCCCAACACAAACCACACTTCTGCTCGCACACTGTGGACATCGATTCACACAGTGAACCGGGTCGCCTCGGTGTGCAAGATAGGGACCGCTGTGATGGATGGGCGTACGCTTTTCCAGGCCGCTGGTCATCATCAGCTCGGCGCTGAGGAACACCCCCCCCCCACACACATATACACACACACACACCCCATTTCCTGCTTCACACTGACCCCTTTCCTGGCCCTATCAGCCACGGGACGGGTCCAGGCATTCAGTCACATAAGGGGGAGGACGGGTAGGAGGCCGGATCACGGCTCACACAGCAGAGTGCAGCAGATTAATGTGGGTAAACACTGCAGGAATTGTCACTTTTTTTTTTCGGAGGTTACTTAAGCACAAAGTAAATAAGAATAGTCACAATAATAATACATTTTTTATTAGTACAGCAGTTTTCACAGCGGAGATAAAGTGCTTAGACAAGCCTAATAATAAATAAGCCAGACACAAATTAATAACAGGGCTACAGCGGGGGGGGGGGACAGCCTCGTACACAGCTCAGGGTAGGTAAACACTACAGGATGTCTTTGCATTTCCTTGACATAAGCAAACAAAGCAAAATGTTTAAAACATTTATGAGGAAGTTCCCAAAACAAAAAGCCCACAAGGTGTCTGGTACTGGATCTGAATATTCATGATTAGGCAAAAGACTGCAGTGAGAAAAATCATGATGCAAGATTTTCCACTCTTATAACTCCTAACAAATGATCAGTGAAACAAAGGTATAGGGTAGGAATGAGCACAGAAACACATGTGTAATATGTGTTAAAAGATTTAAATGCAACTTGAAGCCGATTCTTTTTCTAAAATATTTCTGTTGGATCAGGTATCCCCATCATTTCATACTGGCTGTTATTTTCCCCCAGAGAGCTCGAAACCACAACACCGGAGTGGCATTTATTACTAATACCCCTGTTATTAGTACAGTGTGAACACAATGTGGGTCTACTCTTATGTGTCTGGTTTTGAGGGCAGACAAGAAAAATATCATGAGAAAAAATGACGATATTCATTTCAATTAGGACAATTCTTCCTAGCTGTAATCTATCATAGTCACTGTTGCTTTCCTCTGTCAAATGAAACATGAGCTCTTAACTTGGTGTTGTATAATCTTGTGCGGCCTCCAGATGAACCCTGCCCAGAGATAATAAAAAAAATGGATATGAAGTAAAAAAAAAAAAAAAAAAACATAAAAGGGGGATTTCAGAAATGAAAAAATAAAAAGCTTATCCGCCACATACGTCTCAATCTTTTGAAGTAGTTATGGATCTTACAGCCGCTCAGAACATCTACGTATTAAAAAAAAAAACGCTATTATTCTTCACTGGGAACTACACTCTTCCATCCTCCCATCCTTCCATCCAAGCCCTCTGCGCAGTGCGAGACGTGTAATTTGTGTACATGGCCTCTGGTGTTGTTTTAGGCCGCGCTCCAAAGCCACTCTAAAAAGGTATGTGGCTTTGGCGGAGGAGAATAAACAGCCACCTCATTTCATTCTCCCACGTCTCGGACGGTTGTCTCTGCTCCTCTCGACCCTGCCAGTTCCCCGGTTCCAAAGAAAAGCACACATAAAACACAGCACTTTGGGGAAATCAGGGAGGCAGGAGAGGGAAAGAAAGGGCCGAATGGCTAAAAAAGGTTACAGCACGGATCCCAGAGTACTTTAAACAGACCACAACACTCGACGTTCGTTTTCCAAGACAAGTCTCTCTGCTTTTCTTTTGTAGTATTTATCTGGAATGATTTTCAAGCGTCTTAACTCATCCAACAATAACTTTCCAACTCTAGCCAAACTAAAAATCACAAAGTAAGAAACAGAAGAGCATCCGATTCCCACGAGATCCTGCAGGCTGGTGTTATTTTCTCAAGTCGAGTACGGACTCAAATCACAATTTAAAATGTGCAATCCAGACAGCAAAACACGCACACTCCATTCAAAATAAACTTGCTTCTCTCGCTCTCTTATGTCATTGCCTGCTGTTGGTATAAAGCGTCACATAGCAGCTGTATTAAACATGACCCTGCTGTGTGCAGTCTGCTGAACTCACTATTTCTGGGTTTTAAGTTCACATTTTAGGAGACCTCTTGCTGCTTCGAGGGTTTACAAACATGCGTAGCTGCCGCAATGTAGCTTAATGATGACCAAGATGGTCCACCGAGGCGGATTTGTAACATAAACGCAAGAAATGAATAAATCCCTGGCAGTGTTACAGCAGTTATGGGAGGGTGTCATTTCCCTTAAACTGCGGGAGTCAACTGCTTTCGAGGAAGTTGTTGAGGAAGTCTTTATTATTCTACTTGTCATTTTTTTTTGAAGAGCATTTCCTCCACCATGAATTCATTGTGCGGTTAGAAATATCAATGCACGCCAAAGGCAATGCAAAGAAATCTGCCTTTTAGAGGATACACAACATTGTTAGTATCTCAAAGTAGAAAATAGGGCTGCACAATTGATCGCAACTATATCCAAATCGCAATATGGACTATAGTGCAATATCCAAATCGCGGGAGACACATATTTTGCCTTGTTAAAGTCAAAATATGTGTCAAAACTTTCTGAATCAAGTATTGTGATGCTGCAGAGACATCCCAGGTTACAAATCATATCCTACAGAATAAAGAAAACATCTTTGTTTGGTACCGATCCTCGCAGAAATCACACCTATAATCATTTCAATTTCTTTCAGTTTTTACATTTTTCAACGAAAATGAGAATAACTACACAAAAATAACCATTCCCTCCAATATCGTGGATCATATCGCAACATCAGTAAAATAATCGCAATTAGATATTTTCCTCACATGGTGCAGCCCTTGTAGAAATATTATCAGTTAGGAACATTATGACTAGGGCTGCCACCTCTTAGTCCATTAGTCGACTAATCGGTCGTTTTGGTCTTAGTCGACTAAGATTTCTTTAGTTGGAGTCATTTTTTATGCTTATTCATGCTTAATTACTCATTTCCAAGAAACTTATGAGCACATTTCTGGTAAACACAAGATTTAAAGTGGTGCTTTTGCAGGATTAATTGTGGAGAAAGTCAGTTTTACAGATGGTTAATTAACCGTGCTTTTCTCGTCTTAACCACCTCTCAAAGAGCACAGCTCTGTCGATTACATCAATCATGTTAGTCGACTAAGAATTTCTTTAGTCGAGGACAGCCCTAAATATGACCATAACTAAAACGGTCCTTTGACCACACACACACACACACACACACACACAGTTATAGCTCCACCATACCTAGGTCTGTAACAATTATTACATACAGTGAGGAAAATAAGTATTTGAACACCCTGCTATTTTGCAAGTTCTCCCACTTAGAAATCATGGAGGGGTCTGAAATTGTCATCATAGGTGCATGTCCACTGTGAGAGACATAATCTAAAAAAAAAAATCCAGAAATCACAATGTATGATTTTTTAACTATTTATTTGTATGATACAACTGCAAATAAGTATTTGAACACCTGAGAAAATCAATGTTAATATTTGGTACAGTAGCCTTTGTTTGGAATTACAGAGGTCAAACGTTTCCTGTAGTTTTTCACCAGGTTTGCACACACTGCAGGAGGGATTTTGGCCCACTCCTCCACACAGATCTTCTCTAGATCAGTCAGGTTTCTGGGCTGTCGCTGAGAAACACGGAGTTTGAGCTCCCTCCAAAGATTCTCTATTGGGTTTAGGTCTGGAGACTGGCTAGGCCACGCCAGAACCTTGATATGCTTCTTACAGAGCCACTCCTTGGTTATCCTGGCTGTGTGCTTCGGGTCATTGTCATGTTGGAAGACCCAGCCTCGACCCATCTTCAATGCTCTAACTGAGGGAAGAAGGTTGTTCCCCAAACTCTCGCAATACATGGCCCCGGTCATCCTCTCCTTAATACAGTGCAGTCGCCCTGTCCCATGTGCAGAAAAACACCCCCAAAGCATGATGCTACCACCCCCATGCTTCACAGTAGGGATGGTGTTCTTGGGATGGTACTCATCATTCTTCTTCCTCCAAACACGGTTAGTGGAATTATGACCAAAAAGTTCTATTTTGGTCTCATCTGACCACATGACTTTCTCCCGTGACTCCTCTGGATCATCCAAATGGTCATTGGCAAACTTAAGACGGGCCTTGACATGTGCTGGTTTAAGCAGGGGAACCTTCCGTGCCATGCATGATTTCAAACCATGACGTCTTAGTGTATTACCAACAGTAACCTTGGAAACGGTGGTCCCAGCGCTTTTCAGGTCATTGACCAGGTCCTCCCGTGTAGTTCTGGGCTGATTTTTCACCTTTCTTAGGATCATTGAGACCCCACGAGGTGAGCTCTTGCATGGAGCCCCAGTCCGAGGGAGATTGACAGTCATGTTTAGCTTCTTCCATTTTCTAATGATTGCTCCAACAGTGGACCTTTTTTCACCAAGCTGCTTGGCAATTTCCCCGTAGCCCTTTACAGCCTTGTGGAGGTGTACAATTTTGTCTCTAGTGTCTTTGGACAGCTCTTTGGTCTTGGCCATGTTAGTAGTTGGATTCTTACTGATTGTATGGGGTGGACAGGTGTCTTTATGCAGCTAACGACCTCAAACAGGTGCATCGAATTTAGGATAATAAATGGAGTGGAGGTGGACATTTTAAAGGCAGACTAACAGGTCTTTGAGGGTCAGAATTCTAGCTGATAGACAGGTGTTCAAATACTTATTTGCAGCTGTATCATACAAATAAATATTTAAAAAAATCATACATTGTGATTTCTGGATTTTTTTTTTTAGATTATGTCTCTCACAGT